>NW_026576819.1:0-67476 GCF_028641065.1 Leucoraja erinaceus
AGGTCAGCATCGGTGACCAGGGGCAGGCTGGTCTGAATATGGGGCAGGCGGAAGGAACCGAAAGAGAGCAGGGTGTGCAGGAAGAGCTGCTAGGGGTCGTAAGCCGATTCGTCGCTACCCCACGGGTTGGAGCACCACTGCAGCCTAGAATGGCTGCCAGTATAAACCATCTCTCCAACAAACCACTGCAGGAGAAGGTGCTCGCCCAAGTGCTGGACGAGCACATAGCCCCGGATAATTGTGAGGCCCTCAAGGTCAAGAGCCTCAATCCACAAATATGGGGCAACGTGGGGGGACCGATTCGGACTCAGGAGGTCAAACTCCAGCGCGTACTTCGCCTCCTGACGGCGGCTATAACAGCCTATGCGCGGGGTGTCGAGACCGTAGACATGACAGCTCACCAACAGGATGTCCTGGCGCTCATGTGCACGACACAATATGAGCTGAATAACCTGAGAAGAGACAACATCAGGCCGGCCCTCAATCCTAAATTTGCAGGATTGTGCAAAGCTCCATCAGTAGAGACCGATTCATTTCTTTTTGGGAAGGATTTGAACAAACAACTCAAAGAGATGGAGGAGGCGTCTAAGACCTTTAGCCTCATGAGGGCACCACCGGCAGCAAATATACCAAAGCTCTTCATTACACCCAGGCGGCAGCACACCGCTGCATCCACCAGTCGGCATCCCGCATATGCGACTGGTCAAAGCTTGGGGCCGCACTATCCCCAGAAACCTTTTTTAGGTCAGGGCCTGCAGCGGACCCCCTGGAAAATGCGCCTCCCCCCAACATCGCCAGCACGTCGACAGAGAACACTCAAAAAGAAAAAACCACAACCCCGCCAATAACCATGGAGGTAGGTGGATCTGGTTCCTACCCGCATATTGAGAATAAGGGTGAATTACTAACAGGGGGAAGGTTACACTTGTTTAAAGAAGCATGGGGGAGGATCACAGATGATAAATATATACTTAATAGTATTCGAGGGTATAAAATAGAATTTATTTCAAATATACCGCCAGTTCAACACATGCCTGAGAGGGCATTTGTACTCTCCAACAAGCAACAACAGGAGGGACAAGCTGAACTGGTGAGGCTTATAAACAAAGGGGTCATAGAAAAAACTACTCATGAGCCCTTGGAATTTGTTTCCAACATATTTACTAAGAGTAAAAAGGATGGTGGATGTCGCATCATCATTGACTTGACATCCTTGAATGTATTTGTTAAGTATATACATTTCAAAATGGAAACATTTGTGACTGCTAGACAACTGATTTTCAAAGGATACTATATGGCCAGCATCGATCTCAAAGATGCTTACTATCTAGTACCTATACATAAAGATTATAGCAGATATCTTAAATTTATCTGGATGGGGGAGCTTTGGCAGTATAAAGCACTGCCTAATGGGCTTACTTCAGCTCCAAGACTATTCACTAAAATATTGAAGCCAGCCATGGCAACGTTAAGAAAACAAAACCATATAGTCATGGCATATTTGGACAACATCCTCATAGTTGGGAAAACTATGGAATTGGCTGTAGCAGCAGTATCAGCTACTAAACAGCTTCTAGAGACTCTAGGCTTTGTCTTACATCCAGATAAATCCAAGTTAAATCCATCCACAATTATGGACTATTTGGGGTTCACAATTAACTCAGTCCAAATGACTATTACCCTGCCAAGGGGAAAGATGATTGCATTGATACAATCATGTAATAACTTAAAGATAAAGGAAAGACCAACTATTCGACAAGTGGCAACAGTAATTGGCAAAATGGTAGCAGCATTTCCAGCTATCCAATTTGGACCTTTGCACTATCAAAATTTGCAAAGAGCAAAGATAACGGCACTAAAACGGCACAAAGGTCATTATGATCGGGTCATGATTATACCCCCTGAAGCAATATCAGAGCTACAGTGGTGGATACAATATATTTGGCACAGTTATAGTCCTATTGTTATTACTAATGCTACTTTAGTACTCCAAACCGATGCTAGTGCTCAAGGCTGGGGAGCAACTAACTCCATATCCAGCACAGGTGGTAGATGGACTAACTCAGAATCCTCATTACTATCTACACTGGGCATTAACTCTTTGGAAATGTTGGGCGCCTTTTATGGTTTGAAAGCATATGCATCTAATATGCATCACTTGCATGTTAGATTACAAATAGATAATACAACGGTGGTGGCTTATATTAACCATATGGGCGGCATAAAATCTTTATCATGCAACAAATTGGTCAATACGATTTGGCAATGGTGTGTCGAAAGACATATTTGGCTTTCAGCTACCTATCTACCAGGTAAGCTAAACACAGTGGCGGACACCAGGTCACGGAAATTCAATGACAACATCGAATGGATGTTAAATCCTAAAACATTCGCTAAAATTGTAAAGCAATATGGTAAGCCAGATATAGATTTATTTGCATCAAGACTGAATCACCAACTACCTATCTATGTCGCGTGGGAACCAGATCCGGAGGCAGCAGCGGTAGACGCATTTACGCTGGATTGGGGAAAGTTTGTTTTCTATGCCTTTCCTCCCTTCTGCCTCATTAGTCGGGTACTTCGGAAAATCCAGACGGATTCAGCGTCTGGAGTTTTGGTAGTGCCCGACTGGCCTACACAGCCATGGTTCCCAATTCTCCAGGACATGGTGGTGGAAGCACCTATGGTGTTCCCCAGTCATCCAGGGTTACTGACTCACCCAGTATCAGGCATCAGCCACCCATGCCACAAAGACATGAATCTCCTGGGTTGCAGATTCTAGACCGACCTTATCTGGATCTGGGGTTATCGCAACAAACCATCGCCACCATGTCAGCATCCCTAAGAACATCCACAAAGAGGCAGTACCTAACCTGCATCAGGAAATGGGAAACGTACTGCCAGAAGACGGGGACTGCTTACAAAACAGCCACAGTAGCGGATGTTCTGGAATTCCTGGCGGATTTACATCATCGTGAAGATATGAGCTACAGTGCCATCAACACGGCACGTAGTGCACTTTCTAATTACCTCAAACCTGCAGGTCATCAGGCCATGGGATCCCATCCGCTGGTGGTCAAACTGATGAGGGGCATATTTAACAGCAAGCCCCCCACCCCTAGATATACAAAAATCTGGGATGTCAGTATTGTACTCGCATACCTTCGGGACAGACCACCAGCAAGATCTCTCAGTTTAGAGCAATTGACTTTAAAAACGCTCATGCTGATGGCGCTAGTATCTGCACAGAGGGTCCAGTCCTTACATAAACTTCGACTGGACAACATGGACACAACATCGGATCAGATCACATTCACTATACAAGGTCTGATAAAACAGTCCAGGCCAGGAACATCCAACACGCTAGTGGCATTCCGGGCTTACCCACTAGAGCCACGATTGTGTGTGGTGACCCACATAAATATTTACATAGACACAACCCATAATATCAGAGGAAGTGAGAGAGCCTTATGGGTCAGCCACAGAAAGCCACATGGCAGGGTAACAAGCCAAACCATTTCAAGGTGGTTGAAACAGGTTTTGGAAGCTGCTGGAATAAACATTAATATATTTAAATCTCATTCCACCAGGGCAGCATCCACATCATCGGCAGCAAGGATGGATGTGCCTGTTGACATAATCCTCAACAGAGCAGGATGGTCACGGGAAGCCACATTCCGAACATTTTATAATAAGCCGTTGGTGGAACCTGACGTATTTGCAGCCAGCATTTTAGAAACTGCAAATATTTAATATAAAGCCCGGGGGAGCTATTTTTCTTTTTGTTATTGTTAATAAATACCGTTTTGTTTTCAAAACAGATTCATTGGTTGATTACAATAACACTTCCTTCCTCAAGAGCTTTCGGTAGTGAGTGAGTAAAACTGTTACACGGTTTGAAATCACAGAGCTTTGAAATCTTCACGAAGTCACTCACGTGACTCCGAAGTAAAATAGTAAGATTAAACGAGAACTTACCAGTTTGAAGTTTGATCTGTATTTTATGAGGAGTTACGATGAGGGATTACGTGCCCTCCGCTCCCACCCTCATTACATGGATCAAACTGATAATTGATGTCTCTTTGTTCTTTACTATGTTACTTCAAATACGTGTCTGTCTGTGATTCCACACCGCTGCTTGGAAGCATGCCGCACCTGCGCCCTGAGCGGGCTTCTTCTTCACGTAATCCCTCATCGTAACTCCTCATAAAATACAGATCAAACTTCAAACTGGTAAGTTCTCGTTTAATCTTACTATTATACTGCATCTGCCATGCATTTGCCCACTCACCCAGCCTATCCAAGTCACCTTGCAGCCTCCTATCATCCTCCTTACAGCTAACACTGCCCCCCAGCTTCGTGTCATCCGCAAACTTGGAGATGTTGCATTCAATTCCCTCGTCCAAATCATTAATATATATTGTAAATAGCTGGGGTCCCAGCACTGAGCCTTGCGGTACCCCACTAGTCACTGTCTGCCATTGTGAAAAGTACCCATTTACTCCTACTATTTGCTTCCTGTCTGCCAGCCAGTTCTCTATCCACATCAATACTGAACCCCCAATACCATGTGCTTTAAGTTTGTATACTAATCTCTTATGTGGGACCTTGTCAAAAGCCTTCTGAAAGTCCAGATATAACACATCCACTGGTTCTCCATTATCCACTTTACTAATTACATTCTCGAAAAATTCTATAAGATTCGTCAGACATGATTTACCTTTCATAAATCCATGCTGACTTTGTCCAATGATTTCACCACTTTCCAAATGTGCTGCTATCCCATCTTTAATAACTGACTCTAGCAGTTTCCCCACTACCGATGTTAGACTAACTGGTCTGTAATTCCCCGTTTTCTCCCTCCCTCCCTTTTTAAAAAGTGGGGTTACATTAGCTACCCTCCAATCCTCAGGAACTACTCCAGAATCGAAAGAGTTTTGAAAAATTATCACTAATGCATCCACTATTTCTGTGGCTACTTCCTTAAGTACTCTGGGATGCAGCCTATCTGGCCCTGTGGATTTATCGGCCTTTAATCCATTCAATTTACCTAACACCACTTCCCGGCTAACCTGGATTTCACTCAACTCCTCCATCTCATTTGACACCGGTCACCTGCTATTCCTGCAGATTAATTATGTCTTCCTTAGTGAAGACAGAACCAACGTAGTTATTCAATTGATCTGCCATGTTCTTGTTCCTCATGATCTATTTACCTATTTCTGACTGCAAGGGACCTACATTTGCTTTAACTTATCTTTTTCTCTTCACATATCTATAAAAACTTTTGCAGTTAGTTTTTATGTTCCTGCCAGTTTTCTTTCATAATCTATTTTCCCTTTCCTAATTAAGCCCTTTGTCCTCCTCTGAATTTCGACTTAATTTCTCCCAGTCCTCTGGTAGGCTGCTTTTTCTGGCTAATTTGTATGCTTCATCTTTTGTTTTGATACTATCCCTGATTTCCCTTGTTATCCACGGATGCACTACCTTCCCTGATTTATTCTTTTGCCAAACTGGGATGAACAATTGTTGTAACTCTTCCATGCAGTCTTTAAATGCCTTCCATTGCATATCCACCGTCAACCCTTTAAGAATCAATTGCCAGTCAATCTGGGCCAATTCACGTCTCATACCCTCAAAGTTACCTTTCTTTAAGTTCAGGACCCTTGTTTTTGAATTAACAATGTCACTCTCCATCCTAATGAAGAACTCAACCATATTATGGTCACTCTTGCCCGAGGGGCCACTCACAACAAGACTGCTAACTAACCCTTCCTCATTACTCAATACCCAGTCTAGAATAGCCTGCTCTCTCGTTGATTTCCCTACATGTTGGTTTAGAAAACTATCCCGGATTCATTCTAAGAAATCCTCTTCCTCAGCACCCTTGCCAATTTGATTCACCCAATCTATATGTAGATTGAAGTCACTCATTATAACTGTTTTACCTTTGTTGCACGCATTTCTAATTTCCTGTTTGATGCCATCCCCAACTCCACTACTACTGTTAGGTGGCCTGTACACAACTCCCACTAGCGTTTTCTGCCCCTTAGTGTTTCGCAGCTCTACCCATATCGATTCCACATCCTCAAAGCTAATGTCCTTCCTTTCTATTGCGTTAATCTCCTCTCTAACCAGCAACGCTACCCCACCTCCTTTTCCTTTCTGTCTATCCCTCCTGAATATTGAATATCCCTGGATGTTCAACTCCCAGCCTTGGTCACCCTGGAGCCATGTCTCCTTGATTCCAACTATATTATAGTCATTTATAGCTATCTGCACATTCAACTCACATACCAATGCTCCTTGCATTGAGACACAAAGCCTTCAGGCTTGTTTTTACAACACTCTTACCCCTTATACAATTATGGTGAAAAGTGGCCCTTTTTGATTTTTGCTCTAGATCTGTCTGCCTGCCACTTTTACTTTTCACCTTGCTACCTATTGCTTCTACCCACATTTTACACCCCTCTGTCCCTACGCTCACACATTTAAGAAACCCTTTCCCTTTAACTCCGTCCTCGACTATCCCATTTGACACCCCCCCCCCCCCCTTATTCAGTTTAAAACCACCCGTGTAGCAGTAGCAAACGTCCCTGCCAGAATGCTGATCCCCCTCCTGTTAAGATGCAATCTGTCCCTTTTGTACAGTTCCCGCTTACTCCAAAACAGATCCCAGTGATCTAAGAAACTAAATCCCTGCCCCATGCACCAGTTCCTCAGCCACACATTCGTCCCGTATCTCCCTGTTCCTGCTCTCGCCAGCACGAGGAACTGGAAGCAAACCGGAGATAACAACCCTGGAGGTCCTGCTTTTCAGCATTTTTCTGAGCTCTCTGAAGTCAGGCTGCAGAATATTCATCCCCTTCTTTCCGACATTGTTTGTGCCGACATACACTACCACTTCCGTGTTCACCTTCGCCCTTGAGGATTTTCTGCACTCTGTCCATGACATCCTGGATCCTGGCACCAGGAAGGCAGCACACCATCTTCGAATCCCGTCTGTTGCCGCAGAAACCCCTGTCCATACTTCTCACAATGGAGTCTCCCACTACAATGGCGTTGCCTGATGTTGGCCTCTTTGGTTTTGGCTCAACAGCCCTTTTTGCTTCGCAAGCCAGTCCGCCGCTCGGTGTAATAAATTCTTCTGACCCGACAGCTTCTAAGTGGGTGAACCTGTTCACAAGATGTACAACACCCGGGGACATTTGCACTCCATGCTTCCCTCCCTTGTTCACCGTCACCACCTTCTCTCTTCCAGCTCCTTAGGTGTAACAATCTTACTGTAGGACATGTCGAGTAACGACTCCGTTTCTCGGACGAACCTGAGGTCATCCACTTGCTTCTCCAGTTCCCCAACACGGTCCTTCAGAAGCTGTACCTGGATGCACTTCTCACATTTGTAGCAGCTAGAGGCACCAGCGGTGTCCTTGACCTCCCACATACTGCAAGCATCACACTGAATCAGCTTGCTTGACATCTCCTTCTATCATCTCTCCCTCTTCAGCGTTTTGCGTAGCCTCCTTTCCTCAGCTTCCCCGCCGAAAACTCTCGAGCCAAAGACTTGCACTTTTCTCACAGAGCACTTCCCTCACAAGGCCGCTCACTCACTGCCACTCGCCAAGAGCCGTCTTGCTTATATTGACTGATAATTGGCCTAATTTACCAATTTATAAACCAAATTCCTCAGTTTTCATCCGTTTTCCCCCCTCTGACACATCTCTCCTCCCACTTGGGCTAGAGCCAATCAATGTTTTCTCCTGCTTATCTTTGTTGCTGTTGCCTGCAAATCCACAGCAGCTCTGAGCAAAGTCTGCCTGTGCTTTGCCTCTCCTTTTCAACTGTTTACCCCCTCTGACTCACTTCTCTCCTCCCACTTGGGCTAGAGCCAATCAGTGTTTTCTCCTGCTTATCTTTGTTGCTGTTGCTTCCAAATCCACAGCAGCTCTGAGGTTGAAAGGTTGAACAAGATAGGCCTTTATTCTTTGGAGCGCAGAAGGTTAAGGGGGAACTTGATAGAGGTCTTTAAAATGATGCGAGGAATAGACAGAGTGAACGTGGATAAGCTTTTCCCATTGAGAGTAGGGAAGATTCATACAAGAGGACATGATTTGAGAATTAAGGGACAAAAGTTTAGGGGCAACATGAGGGGGAACTTCTTTACTCAGAGAGTGGTAGCTGTGTGGAATGAGCTTCCAGTGGAAGTGGTAAAGTCATATTCCTTTTTATCATTTAAAAATAAATTGGATAGGTATATGGAGGGAAAAGAATGGAGGGTTATGGTCTGAGTGCAGGTAGATGGGATTACATGAGAGTAAGTGTTCGGCACGGACTACAAGGACCGAGACGGCCTGTTTCCATGCTGTAATTCCAGTAGTGGAATCGGGCCAGTCAACTTGTCAGACCTTGACTTCGCTGATGACATCATCCTGCTGTCAGAGCAGATTAGGGAGGCACAGGAGCTGCTCGGCAGGGTCGAGATGGAGTGTGAGAAAGTGGGCCTCCACCTCAATGCCAAGAAAACGGAGTACATGGTGTTCAACGTTGGTGACCATGAGCCTCTCAAGACCAGTGGCGGTGACTTTATCAAGAAAGTGGTGGACTTCAAGTACCTGAGAGCGAGGAAGCAGAGAATGACATCAAGGTCCGGAAAGTCCTCACATGGAAAGCCCTCAATAACATGAGGAAAATCTGGACGTCTCGGATCGTGTGCGGACGTGGCGCCGACGGACGAGAAGCCGAAGCAAAGAAGTGGAAGATAAATAACCGAATGGAAATGAGGCCAAAACGCCAAATAACCGCAAGGGCGGGATGCCTAAATGGCAACTAACCGAAAGGCTGAATCAACTAAATGCAAACTCACAGAATGGCCGCTCTGCCGACCCAAAAGGTGGCGTCGCTTACAAGCCAACGAACTGAATGCTTCTCATCAGAAAAGTCAAATAATGGACACGACGTTGCTGGGGGGGCGGGGCATCCCAGCGTCCATCACATCACTGTGGAGGGATGACCATTGTCCCACATTCGGGGCTGTCCCAAGAAATGGGCACCTTCAGTCACTTTTAACTTGGTGCTTGGGTTCAGATTACCCAGTCACCTATGGCTTGTGTGGGAAAATGACCCCACGCTCCCGTCTCCCCTTTCCCTCTCCCCTCTTCTCTCTCTCCCCATCTTTCTCTCTCTCTTATCTCTCTCCCCTTCTCTCTCTCCCCCTCCCCTCTCTCTCTTCCCCCTCTCTCTCACCCTCTCTCTCTCCCCCCCCCCTCTCTCCCCCTCTCTCTCTCTCCCTCTCTCCCTATTCCCAAACTCTTTTGAAACTCCCTCTATTCTCAAACTATCGCTTTCCCCTCCTCCCCTCTCTCCCCCCCTCTCCCCCCCCCTCTCTCTCCCTCCCCCTCTCTTCCCCCCCTCTCTCTTCTCCCCCCCCTCTCTCTTCCCCCCTCCTCCCCTCCCCCCCTTCTCTCCCCCCTTTTTCCCCCCCCTCCCTTCCTCTCTCTCCCCCCCTCTCTCCCTTCCTCCCCCTCTCTCCCCCCCTCTCTCCCCCTCCCCTCCCCCCTTTCTCTCTCCCCCCCTCTCTTTCTCTCTCCCCCTCTCTCCCCCCCCTCTCTCTCCCCCTCCCCCCCCCCCCTCCCCCTCTCTCCCCCCCCCCTCTCTCCCCCTCTCTTCCCCCCTCTCTCTCTCCCCACTCTCTCTTCCCCCTCTCTCACTTCCTCTCTCTCCCGCCTTTCTCTCTTCCCCCCCTCTCTCTTCCCCCCTCTCTCTTCCCCCCCCTCTCTCTTCCCCCCCTCTCTCTTCCCCCCCCCCTCTACCCCTCTCTTCCCCTCCTCTCTTCCCCCCCCTCTCACTTTATCTCCCCTCTCCGGTTTCCCCTCTTCCCTCTCCCCTCTTCTCTCTCTCTCTCTCTCTCTCTCTCTCTCTTTCTCTCTCTCTCCTCTTTTCTCTCTCTCTCTCTCTCTATCTGTCTTTTTATCTTAACTCTATTCTCGCCAAAATCAAGGCAGATGTGATGCATGGACTCGTTCCACAGAGCTTTAAAATCTTCACGTAGTCACTCACGTGACTCCGAAGTAAAATAGTAAGATTTTTACCTTTACGAGAACTTACCAGTTTGAAGTTTGATCTTTATTTTATGAGGAGTAACGTTGAGGGAATACGTGCCCTCCGCTCCCACCCTTGATCATATCCTGAACTGGTATCTCTTCTCTAATCTTACTATGTTTAGTCATTACAGTTATCTGTGATTTCACACCGCTGCTTTGAAGAATGGCACGCATGCGTCCTGGCGGGGTTCTTCACGTATTCCCTCAACATTACTCCTCATAAAATAAAGATCAAACTTCAAACTGGTAAGTTCTTGTTTAATCTTACTATTAACCTGACCAATGCTCCATTCATTGGCCCGGCAATGGCCCACACGGCCTAAATCAGGTTACATTGTTTTGCTACACTACTTCACCAGCCATTCCCCACACATTAGCCCATACACTGCCTCCCACAC
Organism: Leucoraja erinaceus; assembly: GCF_028641065.1. Lineage (NCBI taxonomy): Eukaryota > Metazoa > Chordata > Chondrichthyes > Rajiformes > Rajidae > Leucoraja > Leucoraja erinaceus. The sequence continues at coordinate 10,499 of NW_026576819.1, forward strand.
ACCCACATACAAACCTGCATCATTGGCCATATATCCACCCACTCAGTGTCACACATGCTGACACAGACACTCTCCACACTCGCTCATACACCCCACCGCAAACTGTAAACGTGTGTTCCCCAAATATTCATCCTACAACTTGGCCACTCACTGCACCCACAAACCCGCACACCAAGACACTCGCTCCCCTCACCCTTTGTCCCCATCTATCCCCTCAGACAGCCCCAGGTGCAGTGATGATCTGTGTTGGTTCTCGTGGTGTTGCCTGCTGTGCCATGGTGGGGGTTGGCGGGGCTGATGTGCTGGTGTCCTGCTCGTGAGAACATTAGGTCTCTGTTGCCTCAGCCAAAGCCAGCATGTGCACTGGCCCCGGCAAGCTGCCACGTGGTTAGTTTCTGATCCCGATGTCTTGTCTGCTTCCTTACAGGGCCCAAGAAGCTTTCATGAGACGGGAATGTGATTGAAAGCACGAGAGCTCTGCAGAGCTGGCTACAGCTGCTTCCAAAGCGAGAGACACAGAGCACAAGAGCAACAGTGCACTGACTTTCTTTACTTGGGACTGTAACTCGCCTCTCCACTGGGACTGTCCCATTGCTGCTGCCAGCCTCTCCCCATTCTTACCTCCATCGCTCTGTTTCAATCTGTTACAAACTTCAGAAGAAAGAGTCAAGAATTTGCAGCTGAAAGTTGAGCTGCTTCAGCTCTCTGCTTCTATTGAGCATGTACATAGCAGGAGTTCATAGCTTCTACATTGTTGAACAGACTGTCCAATAATAAGCACGGTAGCATCTAGCCTGGATTCTGGGGAACGGAAGAGTTGCCTTTCACTTCAAGCACCTCCCTGGGCAGATGGGATGATGTCCGTCTGGCTTTAAGGTTGTTTGATTTGGTGATCCTCTATTTGTTGGCTATTGGACAGTGGTTGGCAAGGTGACAAACCAGGATTCAGCCATCGGAAGGTGAGCACGGGCAGCACAGGTCAATGAGTGCTCGTGAGTTGGGAAGGAGTTTGCTTGGGGTCCAACATGGGCAGGGTGGATGTCTAGCAGGTTTAGCGTTGAGTTAGTGTTCAATGCATCCAATGACTGCCCTGCCCTTGGCTAGATGTGGCCCTGGAGCCCAGCTAGCGTTTGTAAGCTGGCAGAGGGTGTAAGTCCCAGATTGGCTTTTGACTGCTGTTGGGTTGGTGACACAATATGATGACAAGAGTGCATGTGAGCTACAAACCGGTTCCCCATCGCCGCCCATCATTATTTGGAGCTTTTCAAGAGCCAAAAAGCAGGTTGTAAATGCCACTGACAACCACATCTCCTGATTGGTTCGGGACATGTGAGGCACAGATGAGCTTCTCTCTCTAGCCAGTATCAAGGGTGAAAGGCCGAAGGGTAATAAATCTTGAACAGGACCCACCGGTCACCAGGTGAGATGCCAGAGTCTGGCCCAGGCTGCTGCTCAGCCCTGAGTCAGGCCCAGTGCAAGTTCCTCAGCAGAGAATCAGCACGAGGCAGCTGTCACACGGGACCCCATCTCCTCCCGGTTCCCTCCAGCCCCTCGGCACCAGCTAATAGCCGCCACCATTGAGTGATACTCACCCACCATCTCACCACCACATTATCTGGGTGGAGTGGTTCATGGATGGACCTCCCATTGTCACCCTCCCAAAGACAGTGTGGGACGGAACACTCAACCCTGCCTTTGCCTGAGGCTGATGAATGAAAATGCAGCCAGTGCTGAGCATGGCTGTGGTTCCCAGTGCCCCGGGTTTGCCCTGTAACTGCCGCAGGTGAGACAAAGGATGTTTCACCGGCACATACGGAGGAAGCAGGAAGGGAAAGCTGGTTACACCTTGTTACTGTGTACTGATACGTAGAAATGCAAACTTTTTAAATATGCCTGGCCTTTATTTAATAAAAGTTTCATCCTGATCTGTGGGTCTTGTTAATATGTTCACATTCCTCATATTAATAATTATTTCTCATAACTTGTAAGAAGGTGTGGTCTAAATGTGAAATATTCAAAGTGTTACTGAGCTAGTGCGGTTTAGACCAAATGTGCCTTTGAAATCCTTGGTTGCGGGAAGGCAGGAGAATGGGGATGAAAGGGCAAAATTGATCAATCATGATTGAATGACAGAGTAGAGTTGATGGGTTGAATGGCCTAATTCTTCTCCAATGTCTTGGAAACTATGAAAACTATGGGGATCAAAGAAGAGGAAGTACGGACACTTTTGAGAAATATAAAAGTGGATAAGTCTCCAGATCCGGACAGGATATTCCCTAGGACATTGAGGGAAGTTAGTGTAGAAATAGCAGGGGCTATGACAGAAATATTTCAAATGTCATTAGAAACGGGAATAGTGCCGGAGGATTGGCGTACTGCGCATGTTGTTCCATTTTTTAAAAAGGGGTCTAAGAGTAAACCTAGCAATTATAGACCTGTTAGTTTGATGTCAGTGGTGGGCAAATTAATGAAAAGAATACTTAGAGATAATATATATAAGCATCTGGATAAACAGGGTCTGATTAGGAACAGTCAACATGGATTTGTCCCTGGAAGGTCATGTTTGACTAATCTTCTTGAATTTTTTGAAGATGTTACTCGGGAAATTGATGAGGGTAAAGCAGTGGATGTTGTGTATATGGACTTCAGTAAGGCCTTTAACAAGGTTCCTCATGGGAAGTTGGTTAAGAAGGTTCAATGGTTGGGTATTAATGGTGGAGTAGCAAGATGGATTCAACAGTGGCTGAATGGGAGATGCCAGAGAGTAATGGTGGATGGTTGTTTGTCAGGTTGGAGGCCAGTGACGAGTGGGGTGCCACAGGGATCTGTGTTGGGTCCACTGTTGTTTGTCATGTACATCAATGATCTGGATGATGGTGTGGTAAATTGGATTAGTAAGTATGCAGATGATACTAGGATAGGTGGGGTTGCGGGTAATGAAGTAGAATTTCAAAGTCTACAGAGAGATTTATGCCAGTTGGAAGAGTGGGCTGAAAGATGGCAGATGGAGTTTAATGCTGATAAGTGTGAGGTGCTACATCTTGGCAGGACAAATCAAAATAGGACGTACATGGTAAATGGTAGGGAATTGAAGAATGTAGGTGAACAGAGGGATCTGGGAATAACTGTGCACAGTTCCCTGAAAGTGGAATCTCATGTAGATAGGGTGGTAAAGAAAGCTTTTGGTGTGCTGGCCTTTATAAATCAGAGCATTGAGTATAGAAGTTGGGATGTAATGTTAAAATTGTACAAGGCATTGGTGAGGCCAATTCTGGAGTATGGTGTACAATTTTGGTCGCCTAATTATAGGAAGGATGTCAACAAAATAGAGAGAGTACAGAGGAGATTTAGTAGAATGTTGCCTGGGTTTCAGCAACTAAGTTACAGAGAAAGGTTGAACAAGTTAGGGCTTTATTCTTTGGAGCGCAGAAGGTTAAGGGGGGACTTGATAGAGGTTTTTAAAATGATGAGAGGGATAGACAGAGTTGACGCGGAAAAGCTTTTCCCACTGAGAGTAGGGAAGATTCAAACAAGGGGACATGACATGAGAATTAAGGGACTGAAGTTTAGGGGTAACATGAGGGGGAACTTCTTTACTCAGAGAGTGGTAGCTGTGTGGAATGAGCTTCCAGTGAAGGTGGTGGAGGCAGGTTTGTTTTTATCATTTAAAAATAAATTGGATAGTTATATGGATGGGAAGGGAATGGAGGGTTATGGTCTGAGCGCAGGTATATGGGACTAGGGGAGATTATGTGTTTGGCACGGACTAGAAGGGTCGAGATGGCCTGTTTCCGTGCTGTAATTGTTGTATGGTTATATGGTTATTATATGGTCTTATGGTCCTAAAACCCAGGACTGAGATTCCTTCCTGCACTTGGCCACATGCATCAATTACTCAGAACTTGCTTGAACATTTGTGGTTGGTGAACACTGTCTACACCACCGTCTACAGAGTGTCGACTGTCTAGACCAATGTACACCTGTCTACACAGTTAGTGCCCACTGTCTTGCTAGTGAGGGGGTGCAGTGTAGGTTCACAAGGTTAATTCCCAGGATGGTGGGACTGTCACATGCTGAGAGAATGAAGCAGCTGTGCTTGTATACTCTGGAGCTTAGAAGGATGAGAGCGGATCTTCTTGAAACATATAAGATTTTTAAGGGTTTGGACACGCTAGAGGCAGGAAATGTTCCCGATGTAGGGGGAGTCTGGATACTTTCAAGAGAGAGCTGGATAGGGCTCTTAAAGATAGCGGAGCCAGGAGATATGGGGAGAAGGCAGGAACAGGGTGCTGATTGGGGATGATCAGCCATGAACACATTGAATGTCGGTGCTGGCTCGAAGGGCCAAATGGCCTACTCTTGCACCTATTTTCTATGTTTCCATGTTTCTATGTTTCATTAGAGCTTATAGCCTCCGATGCAAGCACCATACTGGTGAAATATTCTGCATCCTTTCTAAAGCCTCCACATCCTACCTACAGTGTGTCAACCAGAATGCAGAATATACTCCAAATATGCCCAAATACATTAAATCCTGAATAGACACAAAATTCTAGAGTAACTCAGCGAGAGAGGCTGCATCTCTGCATCTCTGGAGAGAAGGAATGCATGACGTGTTGGGTCAAGACCCTTCTTCAGACCAAGTGAAGGGAGAGGGAGTCTAGAGATATGGAAGGGTAAGGTGTGACAATGCCAGATCAAACAGACAATGATAAAGAAGTAGAATGGTTCATTGTTAGCTGAGGGGAAGTTAACATGGAGGCATACAATCAGTAAAATTAATCAGGAGGACAGTGAGACTAGTGGGAGAACTAGAGTGTGGGAGGGACGGAGAGAGAGGGAAAGCAAGGGTTGGAGAAATCAAGATCCATACTGCTGGTATCCGTTATTGCCGTATGTCCACTATAACCAAGTAAGGTAATATCATTGTATATATAGTAGAAACAAACAAATGCAGATGTTGGTTAATACACAATGGACAAAAAGTGCTGGAGTAACTCAGCAAGTCGGGCAGCTTCTCTGGAAAACATGGATAGGCAACGTTTCTGGTCGACATCCTTCTTCAGACTCTTGGTCCGGAACAGGAGTTGGAATCCAGGTGAGTTGATGGCCCTGGCCTGTTGCAGCTGGGGGTGAAGTGAGGAGAATCCCGAGCACAGATAAGGATTGGCCATGGCGGTGGGTTCGGTGCCAAGAGCAGTAGGCACGGCATGGGAATGATGTGTGTGGTGGAGATGGTGGCGTTGGCGATGGCTGCTGTGGTGGCAAGTGTGGCAGGGTGCCGGTGGCAGTAAAGGCAGGGACCGCGTGCCCAGGGGCTGCTAGCCATGGCGATGGTAGGTGTGGCCGGAGCGGTGGTGGTGGTAGCGTTGCAAGCAGCAGGAGAGGTGCTGGAAGCCAGGGGTGGCCGGCGCTGTGGACGGTGAGGAAGGTGTGGGTGGATGACACTGCGGGCAGCCAGGACGGTGACATATAACATATATATATAACAATTACAGCACGGAAACAGGCCATCTCGGCCCCACAAGTCCGTGCCGAACAACTTTTTTTTCCTTAGTCCCACCTGCCTGCACTCATACCATAACCCTCCATTCCCTTCTCATCCATATGCCTATCCAATTTATTTTTAAATGATACCAACGAACCTGCCTCCACCACTTCCACTCCAAGCTCATTCCACACCTCCACCACTCTCTGAGTAAAGAAGTTCCCCCTCATATTACCCCTAAACTTCTGTCCCTTAATTCTGAAGTCATGTCCTCTTGTTTGAATCTTCACTATTCTCAAAGGGAAAAGCTTGTCCACATCAACTCTGTCTATCCCTCTCATCATTTTAAAGACCTCTATCAAGTCCCCCCTTAACCTTCTGAGCTCCAGAGAATAAAGACCTAACTTGTTCAACCTTTCTCTGTAACTTAGTTGTTGAAACCAAGGCAACATTCTAGTAAATCTCCTCTGTACATGACAGGGTGGCTAACATTGTGAATGGCATGTGGTGTTTGGATGCATGATCTTGCATTGAGCTTCTAGAATGTACCAACCAGCCCACAATTGTCTGGATTAAACTCCATATGGAAATTCTCAGTCGAAATTTCCAGCTGAACTATATAACCATATAACGATTACAGCACGGAAACTGGTCATCTCGGCCCTTCTAGTCCGTGCCAAACACTTAGTCTCCCCTAGTCCCATCTACCCGCACTCAGATCATAACTCTCCATTCCTTTCCCGTCCATATACCCATCCAATTTATTTTTAAATGATAAAATTGAACCTGCCTCCACCATTTCCACTGGAAGCTCATTCCACACAGCTGCCACACTCAGTGTAAAGAAGTTCCCCCTCATGTTACCCCTAAACGTTTCTCCCTTAATTCTCAAATCATGCCCTATTGTTGGAATCTTCCCTACTCTCAATGGAAAAAGCTTATCCACGCCAACTCTGTCTATCCCTCTCATCATTTAAAGACCTCTATCAAGTCCCCCCTTAACCTTCGGCGCTCCAAAGAATAAAGACCTAACTTGTTCAACCTTCCCCATTAACTTAGTTGCTGAAACCCAGGCAACATTCTAGTAAATATCCTCTGTACTCTCTCTATTTTGTTGACATCTTTCCTATAATTTGGCGACCAAAATTGTACACCATACTCCAGAATTGGCCTCACCAATGCCTTGTACAATTTTAACATTACATCCCAACTTCTATACTCAATGCTCTGATTATAAAGGCCAGCACCCCAAAAGCTTTCTTTACTACCTATCTACATGAGATTCCACCTTCAGGGAACTGTGCACAGTTATTCCTAGATCCCTCTGTTCAACTGCATTCCTCAATTCACTACCATTTACCATGTACGTCCTATTTTGATTTGTCCTGCCAAGATGTAGTTATATTTAAGAGGGAGTTAGATGTGGCCTTTGTGGCTAAAGGGATCAGGGGGTATGGAGAGAAGGCAGGTACGGGATACTGAGTTGGATGATCAGCCATGATCATATTGAATGCTGGTGCAGGCTCGAAGGGCCTACTCCTGCACCTATTTTCTATGTTTCTATGTAGCACCTCACACTTATCAGCATTAAACTACATCTGCCATCTTTCAGCCCACTCTTCCAAATGGCCTAAATCTCTCTGTATACTTTGAAAATCTACTTAATTATCCACAACACCACCTATCTTAGTATCATCTGCATACTTACTAATCCAACTTACCACAACATCATCCAGATCATTTATGTATATGACAAACAACAATGGACCCAACACAGATCCCTGAGGCCAGGGCCGGCCTTAAGCCGATTTGACTGATTGCTCCCAATTGGGCCCCGCACCTAATGGGGGCCCCGCACCTAATGTTCTGTATGTTGTACAAAATACGAATTCTCTTTGTTAAATAAAGATTTTTTTTTAATTCGCCATCCGGATTAATTTTTTTAAACGAACCTGTGTAACAACCGCTGCACGTCCATCAGGCACAAACGATTTGTTAACTCGTACTGTTAGCAATTCTTAACAGCAAGTAGTTAACAAGTTGTTATACAATGTCATCAATCAACATCCATCCACATTCCTCAGTAAATGTTATTGTGTTTTGAATAAGTATTAATGACGCGTGTTCCTTTGAATGAAATTTACGCAACGTCAATAATACTTGTTTAAAACACAATTACATTTACTGATGAATGTAGATCGATGACACATTGAGAATTTCTTTAAACTCACCATCATGAGTGAGGGTCCCGGACCGCGAGAAAGGGGCTTCTTCCTGGTGTGCAGGTTAGTCATTCATCTACCGACCCACGTTGTGTCTCTCTGTGTTTTGCTCTCTCCCTCCCTCTCTCTCTCGCGCTCTCTCTCTCCCGCTCCCCATCTCATCTCTCTCTAGCTCTCCCACTCCCTCTCTCTCACCCTGTCGCCTCGGCATTCTCGGAATCATTGACGTTTAGCGATAGTCAAAAATGCTGGAGAAACCCAGTGGTTGAGGCAGCCGCCTTGCCCGCTGAGTTCCTCCAGCACTCTGTGTTTTTTGTTTGGATCTGAAGTTGATGGTGGCTCAGCGGGACGAGCAGCGGCTCTGGGGAGAGGGTTGCGTTTCTGGTCGAGACCCTTCTTCAGACTGAACTGAACTCTCGTCGGTGAGAGTACTTCTGATTGTCTGAAGTAGGGTCTTCTCTCCAGAGTCGCTGCGCTGCCTGTCATGCTGAGTTACTCCAGCTTTATGTCTATCTTCAATTTCAGAGAAATACCATTTCTCACGGGGGGCTTATAACGTCTCTAAACCCCTCCGGGACCCTCCGACACCTCTAAAGCCCCTCTATTCCCCATATTCCCCTCACTTCTGAACACTTCTGAACCCATCTGAAGCCCTCTAAACATCCTTAAACTGTTTAAAACCCTCTAAACTAGGAGGCTACAAGGTGATTTGGATAGGCTGTGTGAGTGGGAAAATGCATGGCAGATGCAGTATAATGTGGATAAATGTGAGGTTACCCACTTTGGTGGCAAAAACAGGAAAGTAGACTATTATCTAAATGGTGGCCGATTAGAAAAAGGGGAGTTGCAACGAGACCTGGGTGTCATGGTACACCAGTCATTGAAAGTAGGCACGCAGGTGCAGCAGGCAGTGAAGAAAGCGAATGGTATGTTAGCATTCATAGCAAAAGGATTTGAGTATAGGAGCAGGGAGGTTCTACTGCAGTTGTACAGGGTCTTGGTGAGACCACACCTGGAATATTACGTACAGTTTTGGGCTCCTGATCTGAGGAAGGACATTCTTGCCATAGAAGGTTCACCAGACTGATTCCTGGGATGTCAGGACTTTCATATGACGAAAGATTGGATAGACTCGGCTTGTACTCGCTAGAATTTAGAAGATTGAGGGGGGGGGATCTTATAAAAAACATACAAATTTCTTAAGCGGTTCGACAGGCTAGATGCAGGAAGATTGTTCCCGATGTTGGGGAAGACCAGAACAAGGGGTCACAGTTTAAAGATAAACGGGAAATCATTTAGGACCGAGATGAGAAAAACACTTTTTACACAGAGAATGGTGAATCTCTGGAATTCTCTGCCACAGAATGTAGTTGAGGCCAGTTCGTTGGCTATATTTCACAGGGAGTTAGATGTGGCCCTTGTGGCTAATGGGATGAGGGGGTATGGAGAGAAAGCAGGTACAGGAAACAGAGTTGGATGATCAGCCATGATCATATTGAATGGCTGTGCAAGCCCGAAGGGCCGAATGGCCTACTCCGGCACCTTGTTTCTATGTTTCTATGGGCAAGAGTGACCATATTATGGTTGAGTTCTTCATTAGGATGCAGAGTGACATTGTTAATTCAGAAACAAGGGTCCTGTACTTAAAGAAAGGTGACTTTGAGGGTATGAGACGTGAATTGGCCAAGATAGACTGGCAAATGATTCTTAAAGGGTTGATGGTGGATATGCAATTGAAGGCATTTAAAGACTGCATGGATGAACTACAACAAGTGTTCTTCCCAGTTTGGCAAAATAATAAATCAGGGAAGGTAGTGCATCCGTGGATAGCAAGGGAAATCAGGGATAGTATCAAAACAAAAGATGAAGCATACAAATTAGCCAGAACAAGCAGCCTACCAGAGGACTGGGAGAAATTCAGAGTCCAGCAGAGGAGGACAAAATACTTAATTAGGAAAGGGAAAATAGATTATGAAAGAAAACTGGCAGGGAACATAAAATCTGACTTCAAAAGTTTTTATATATATGTGAAGAGGAAAAGATTAGTTAAAACAAATGTAGGTTCCTTGCAGGCAGAAACAGGCAAATTGATCATGGGGAACAAGGACATGGCAGTCCAAGTGAATAACTACTTTGGTTCTGTCTTCACTAAGGAATACATAAATAATCTGCCGGAAATAGCAAGGGACCGGGGGTTAAATGAGATGGGGGAACTGAGTGAAATCCAGGTTAGCCGGGAAGTGGTGTTAGGTAAATTGAATGGATTAAAGGTCGATAAATCCCCAGGGTCAGATAAGTTGCATCCCAGAGTACTTAAGGAAGTAGCCGCAGAAAAAGTGGATGCATTAGTGATATTTTTTCAAAAATCTTTAGATTCTGGAGTAGTTCTTGAGGACTGGAGGGTAGCTAATGTAACCCCACTTTTTAAAAAGGGAGGGAGAGAGAAAACGGGGAATTACAGACCAGTTAGTCTAACATCGGTGGTGGGGAAAATTCTGGAGTCAGTTATTAAAGATGGGATATCAGCACATTTGGAAAGTGGTGAATTCATTGGGCAAAGTCAGCATGGATATATGAAAGGTAAATCATGTCTGACGAATCTTATAGAATTTTTTGAGGATGTAACGTAGAGTGGATAAGGGAGAACCAGTGGATGTGTTATATCTGGACTTTCAGAAGGCTTTCGACAAGGTCCCACATAACAGTTTAGTATACAAACTTAAAGCATATGGTATTGGGGGTTCAGTATTGATGTGGATAGAGAACTGGCTGGCAGACAGGAAGCACAGAGTAGGAGTAAACGGGTCGTTTTCAGAATGGCAGGCAGTGACTATAAGATCTTTGGTGACTAGTGGGGTACCGCAAGGCTCAGTGCTGGGACCGCAGCTATTTACAACATATATTAATGATCTGGATGAGGGAATTGAATGCAACATCTCCAAGTTTGCGGATGACACGGAGCTGGGGGGGGGGGCAGTGTTCCCTGTGAGGAAGATGCTAGGAGGCTGCAAGGTGACTTGTATAGGTTGGGTGAGTGGGCAAATGCATGGCAGATGCAGTATAATGTGGATAAATGTGAGGTTATCCACTTTGGTAGCAAAAACTGGAAAGTAGAGTATTATCTGAATGGTAGCCGATTGGGAAAAGGGGAGATGCAATGAGACCGGGGTGTTATGGTACACCAGTCATTGAAAGTAGGAATGCAGGTGCAGCAGGCAGTGAAGAAAGCGAATGGTATGTTAGCATTCATAGCTAAAGGATTTGAGTATAGGAGCAGGGAGGTTCTACTGCAGTTGTACAGGGTCTTGGTGAGACCACACCTGGAGTATTGTGTACAGGTTTGGTCTCCTAATCTAAGGAAAGACATTCTTGCCATAGAGGGAATACCAAGAAGGTTCACCAGACTGATTCCTGGGATGGCAGGACTTTCATATGAAGAAAGACTGGATAGACTCGGCTTGTAAACACTAGAATTCAGAAGATTGAGGGGGGGTCTTATAGAAACGTACAAAATTCTTAAGGGGTTGGACAGGCTAGATGCAGGAAGATTATTCCCGATGATGGGGAAGTCCAGAACTAGGGGTCACAGTTTAAGGATATGAGGGAAGTCTTTTAGGACCGAGATGAGAAAATCATTTTTTACACAGAGAGTGGTGAATCTGTGGAATTCTCTGCCACAGAAGGTAGTTGAGGCCAGTCCATTGGCTACATTTAAGAGGGAGTTAGATGTGGCCTTTGTGGCTAAAGGGATGAGGAGGTATGGAGAGAAGGCAGGAATGGGATACTGAGTTGGATGATCATATCGAATGGCGGTGCAGGCTTGAAGGGCCGAATGGCCTACTCCTGCACCTATTTTCTATGTTTATATGTTTATATGACTGCGTCCAACTGCTGTCTGGTTCGTTGATCGGTTTGCTAGATATTAACTGTATTGGGAGAGAAAAATGCTCACGGCAGACCAAACGTGTAAAACAGAAATTGGTCAGATACTGAGCTTTACACAGTGAGAAATCATGTGAAATAATCACTGAATTGAATTTTAAATGAATGTACCTGCATGTTATACTGTTTAGTTTGGAGATACAACCAGGTAGTTTACTGAGTTCGCACCGACCAGCGATTTTTGTTTTCCTGTTTAGTAATTATATTTGGCGGCCAATCAATCGCTGTCTCTAAGGGGGTTGCATCCAATCACCAACCAGCTTGCCTTAAATTTCCCATCCAATTAACAAATAGGTCTCTTCCCGTCCAATCAGCCGCTGTCTCCAAGGGCATTGTGTCCAATCACATAATGCAGATTAAATGGTAATTAGCTGCTACGGTAAAGGCTGGAAGCCAGCGGAGCTACTGACAGTCAAACGAGATCAGGAGAGATTCACACAGTGTATAATCCATAGCACCTAGTGTACAATTTCATAATATATACTAAATAACTGGGCTGACAGACCTTGGCTGGGAATCTGGGGTTCAACAAAATTGTTCCCAATTGGGCACCGCATCCCCTAAAGCCGGCCCTGCCTGAGGCACCCCACTAGTCACCAGCCTCCAACATGACAAACAGCCATCCACTATTACTCTCTGGCATCTCCCATTCAGCCACTGTTGAATCCATTTTGCTAATCCACCATTAATACCCAACAATTGAACAAATATCCTGCTGCTTTCATTAGCAACCTTCCTCACTCTCCACAATTCCAATTTTCTTGTCATCTGTAAACGTATTATTCAGCTCCCTTACATTTTCATCAAAATCATTGGACAAAGCACTGCTACTTACAGATCAGCACTGCTCACAGACGTCCAGTCAGAGAAACACATCCCCAAGTCCCTCTGTCGTATGTGACCCAGCCAATATGGATCAAATCTCCCAAATCTCCATGAATGCCATGTGATTTAATCTTCTAAACCCACCTATCATGAAGAACATTGTCAAATGATTTACTAACTACATCTATGCAGACTACATCCATTACCCAACACTCATCATTTAATGTTTAAGAAGGAACTGCAGATGCTGGAAAATCGAAGGTACACAAAAATGCTGGAGAAACTTAGCGGGTGCAGCAGCATCTATGGAGCGAAGGAGATAGGCTCACAAAAATGCTGGAGAAACTCAGCTGAAGAGAAACAAATGCTGCTGCACACGCTGAGTTTCTCCAGCATTTTTGTGTACACTCATCACTTAATGTCGTCACCTCGATAAACTCAATCAAATTTGTAAGTTAGGACCTGCCCCACATAGAGCCACTCTGAATATTACTAATAAATCCATGATTTCCCAAATGCAAATACCAAATCCTGTCCTTAAAAATCTTATTCAATCTTACACACTGGCTTGTGGCGCCTCTCTTGCCGCAACCACCACCACCGCTCCGGCCACACCTACCATCACCATGGCTAGCAGCTCTTGGGCTGTTCCCACGCGGTCCCTGCCTTTGCCACCGCCGGCACCCTGGCCGCGCCTGCCACCACAGCAGGCGTCTTACTTGCCTATAGTTTCCCAGATTATCCAGGCCAAGGCCTCGAGTATCTCCTCCCTTGCCTCTATTAGTATCCTTGGATAGATTCTATCAGACTCCATGGCCTTGTCTTCCTTAATGTTGTCCAAGACACACAATAGCTGCTCTTCCTTAATATGGACATGCCCGAGAATATTAAACACTCACTAATCTCACTATCACCTATGCCTTTCTCCTTGCGCAATTCCGATGCGCAAGGATGGGTGGGGGGTGGGAAACACAAATTATCGACTCAAACTGAACCGTTTTTGCCCTACAGACGCTGCTCTCTGCGCTGAGTTCCTCCATATAACCATATACCATATAACAATTACAGCACGGAAACAGGCCATCTCGACCCTTCTAGTCCGTGCCGACACATAATCTCCCCTAGTCCCATATACCTGCGCTCAGACCATAACCCTCCATTCCCTTCCCATCCATATAACTATCCAATTTATTTTTAAATGATAAAAAACGAACCTGCCTCCACCACCTTCACTGGAAGCTCATTCCACACAGCTACCACTCTCTGAGTAAAGAAGTTCCCCCTCATGTTACCCCTAAACTTCAGTCCCTTAATTCTCATGTCATGTCCCCTTGTTTGAATCTTCCCTACTTTCAGTGGGAAAAGCTTTTCCACGTCAACTCTGTCTACCCCTCTCATCATTTTAAAAACCTCTATCAAGTCCCCCCTTAACCTTTTGCGCTCCAAAGAATAAAGCCCTAACTTGTTCAACCTTTCTCTGTAACTTAGTTGCTGAAACCCAGGCAACATTCTAGTAAATCTCCTCTGTACTCTCTCTATTTTGTTGACATCCTTCCTATAATTAGGCGACGAAAATTGTACACCATACTCCAGATTTGGCCTCACCAATGCCTTGTACAATTTTAACATTACATCCCAACTTCTATACTCATATACTCATCCGTCTCCAGCAGATTGTTTGTCGCTCCAGATTATAGCATCTGCAGCCTCATGTGTCTCCTCCAGGGTTAACGTCCGGTGCATTGATCTGAATTTCATGTCCTCCTCAGTGGGGCGTGCCTCTGTACAGCTGCTGAAGTTCTGCCGGACGATGTGAATCGTACAAAAGCCTGAATGAGGTCATTACCGAGCAGTCACTGTTCGATCTTTCTGAGAGCAGGATGCGAGCCGTGTACAATTGCCTTCTATTGGGTATGTGAAGTGATATTTATCTCCGTGAAACACGCCGTCTCACCATGTTTGTACAGTTAAACGTATATTTTTCTGTAAGAATTACTCATGGTCTTCTCAGCTTTACGATTTCCTTCCTTCATATACAGAGAAAAGGATCCCTTCTCTTACCTCTTAAATAATGTTCATACCGGATAATTAGACTTGTGGCTAACACAAAGTGCTGGATCGAGTAGCATATGTGGAGGGAATGAACGGGTCGGGACCATCCTTTACATTTTTAATTGACTCTCCCAGCATGTCGTTGTTGTTATTCCAAGTCTCTTTCCCTCTTTCCCTGTCACCACCACCTTATCTATATCTCTACATCTATCTTTGATTTAATCTTTATTCATCGTGGTGACTTTTCCTCTCTCTCTGCCCCATCTCAGGGTAACTCCGTTTCTGCACATTCCATTTTCCGCACTCTCTCCCGAGCGAGTGAATGTTTTCACGAGCTTCCGGAGCAGACCTGTACACTGAAAATAGTCGTGGTTTAACTCGCACAGTGGTGGGAGTCTCCAAGAAGCCCACAGCTTGCCCACAGTTGTAGCGGTCAGCGCACCGTAAAACTTTTCTCCCTGCAATGTTGCAATACAGAAAGTGATCGCCTTGAACTGTGGAAGCTCATTCGTGAATACAAGACAATTGTAGACTCAATAGTACGTGGGGAAAAGCTGGTACATGATACGGTCCTCAGGCAGTATGTGGGTGGAACTTCTTAAAAATATTAGTTTGAAAAGGTGCGCGCTGCTCGAAGACCATTAGTGAAGGCGTGAGTGAGTCCCACATGTTCCGCTGCTGTGTCGCCGCAATGTCGCCTCTGCTTTGGCCGAAGATAGACACAAAAAGTGGGAGAGAAGGAATGCGGAATGTTTCGGGTCGAGACCCTTCTTCAGACTGTCAGGGGCTTGCTTTCTCAGACTCTGCATGATCATTATGGCTGTAGGAAACAACGAGAGGCATAGATAGGGTAGACAATCAGAACCTTTTTCCCAGGGTGGAAATGCCAAAGGCATCGTTTTAAGGTCTGATCTCCCGGTTGCTAAACACTTTAATTATCCTTCCCATTCCCACACAGACCTTTCTGTCCAAGATCTCCTCCATTGTTAGGGTGATGCTAAAGGCAAATCCCATATTTCGCTTGAGCAGTTTACAGCCCAGCGGTATGAATATTGATTTATCTAACTTCAAGTAACCCTGACATTGCCTTTCTTTCTATCCTTCCCCCACCCAAGTCATGACAGCTTTCCGTTTTTCACCCAACAAACACCCAACAATGGCCTGTATTATTGTTAGTTTTTTGCATATATTTAATTCATTGTTCTTTATCTCTCCATCATAGTCTATATCTCTCATTTCCCTTATCCCTAACCAAACTGAAGAAAGGTCTCGACCCGAAACGTCACCCAATCCTTCTCTCCGGAAATGCTGCCTGTCCTGCTGAGTTGCTCCAGCTTTTTGTGTAGATAGCTTTAAGGTGAGCGGGCAATAGTTTATAGAGAAGTTTAAAGAAGATGCGCGGGGCCAGTTGTTTAACAGTGTGTTGGGTGTCTGGAACGTTGCTGCCAGGGCTGGTGGTGGAGGCAGATACAATTGTGTTTAAGAGATTTTTAGATAGGCTCATGGTTATGCAGGGAATACAGGAATATGCATCGTGCAGACATGCTCTATGTTCTATGACCATGGGAAGCGGCTTCAGCAGGTATGATCCCAATTGATGAAAATGTCTATAGATTTACTAATTTACAGATTATTGCATTTGAATTATGTTGAGTTTTGAAAACACTGCTATAGCAAAGATAAGTTGAGTTTCCTCCAGGTATTCCAGTTTCCTCCCACATCCCAAAGACTTGTTAATTAGCCTCTGTAAATTTCCGCGAGTATGTAGGGTGGATGAGAAAATGGGATAATATAGCACTAATGTGAAAGCATGATTGATTGATGATCAGCATGACTCAATAGGCCACAGGGCCTGTTTCCATACTGTATCTGTAAACTCAACTAAACTTCCAAAAGAATGTTATAGTAATGGTGAGAGTGCAGAAAAGGTTAACCAGGATGTTGTGTGAGAAAGGTCCTGACCCAAAATGTTGTCTCTCTGTATTTCCCTCCACGGAGAATGCCTGAGTCAGTCTTTTTCCACAAGGCTGTTGAATATACAACTTAAGGTTTTGATTTAAGATGAGAGGGGAGAAATTACAATGTTTAAATCGGTTTGGACAAGTGCTTGGAAGGAAAGATGTAAGGGAATACCGGGTTCATCCAGGTAATTGGGATCAGTGTAGATCGACATCATGGTCAGTGTGATCGTGAGGGACGGGGGTGGCAAGAGGGTCCTGTTCTCTGCTGGTTCCCAATACTTTGCTCTGCGGTTTGACTACTTTTTTTAATATTATTACAAGAGAATCGATCTTTCAAATTCATGAATGTCCCAGTTCTTACGAAACCAGCTCCCGTTTCCACGCTGTATCCCTAAATAAACATTCTTACCATATCTGTTATCATGCTTACCAGATTCTCTCTGCCTAAGTGATGATGTGCTGATAATCGCCCTACTCCAACTAATCTCGGCTCTGTGGCTTACACTCGGTGTGGAGACCATGCCCAGCCAGTGTGCCTTCCTTAAATTCAATCGAAAATAATTCTCTGCGAGAGGCCTGTGTGATTTTACTAGGGTCCATTTGTGAAAAGTGCCAATGTAAAGATGTTAACGGTGTCTGAATCCAGGCCAGAGTTCCATGAAGAACCAGCCATGATGTCTACTTAACGCACTGGGAACTGACCGGCCCTTCTGTGGGTCTTGCTCATTGACTTTAGTATCCCTACAGGTCATCATGTACATGGTTACTAAAACTGTCAAATACAGAAGTCAAAGTGCTGGAGCAACTCAATGGGTCAGGCAGCATCTGTGGAGGGATTGGACAGATGACATTTTAGGTCGTGACCTTTCAAACTGATGGAGTAGTGGGGAGAAAGTTGGAAAAGATGGATAGGCGTGGGGCCTGGCAAGTGATGTGGATATATGTGGGGGTGGGGTGATTGGCAGATGAATGCAGTAAATGAAATAGATGAAAAGGAGATGAAAAGCCTGTCAGATAAGAAGGAAACAGGAGTGAATTGTGTGGGGGGAGGAGACGTGGGGTGGAAAGATGGGGATGGGAGAAGAGTCTCAAAAGGGGGGTAAGGAGCAGAGTCCAGTCAAGAGTTTTTATTGTCAAATGTTCCGGACCGGACAATGAAATTCTTACTTGCTGCAGCACAACAGAATATGTGAATATGTAGAATAGAATAGAATAGAATAGAATAGTACCTTTATTGTCATTCAGACCTATGGTCTGAACGGAATTTCGTGCCTGCAGTCATACATACAATAATAAACAACAATAAACACAAATTAACATCCACCACAGTGAGTCCTCCAAGCACCTCCTCACTGTGGTGGAGGCAAAAACCTTAGGGCTGCAGTCTCTTCCCTCCTCTTCTCCCTCTGCGCTGAGGCGATACCCTATAACATTGTATATAACGGGAAAAATAGAAAAAGTTCCATAAATAACAAACACAGTGCAAATAACAAATAATAATAGTATTGTGCAGGTGAGAGATAATGGGAGAAATAGGTATGCAACAGTGCCGGGAGGGACCACAGGACAGAGAGAGACGGTAAGGAGATATTACTTGAAATTGGAGAATTCAATGATGATGCCGATGGGTTGTAAGCTACCCATGTGGGATATGCTCCTTGTCGAGTGGACTCGTATGCCAAGTTCACAGGACAAAAGCTGAGAACTGTTGACGGATAATGCGGGAGGGGGGGGGGGGGGGGATTGGTCTGCCAACAGTCCTGAAACACAAGATACATGAAACATGAAATTAAAGTGACGAGTGGAAAGTCCAGGATACATGATGTGCAAATATTGGGGGGGGGGGGGGGGGGGGGGGGGGTTGGAGTCACGCTACCCCATGACAGATGGGCGAGGAGTTGTACAGTTTGATAGCCACAGGGAAGAAGGATCTGCTGTGGCATTCTGTGCTGCATCTTGGTGGAACCAATCTGTTGCTGAAGGCACTCCTCAGGTTGACCAGTGTGCCATGGAGGGGGTGAGCTGTATTGTCCAAGATGCTCTGCAGTTTGAGGAGCATCCTCCCCTCCAAGACGACCTCCAATGAATCTAACTCCACTCCCAGGATGGAGCTAACCTTCCTGATGAGCTTGATAATTCTGTTTGCATCCAAAACCTTTGCCCTGCTACACCAGCACACGGCAGCATAGAAGTTGGCATTGACCACCACAGATTGGTAAAACATCTGCAACATCTTACTGCAGATGTTGAAGGAGTGGGGCCTCATCAGTAAGTACAGATGGCTCTGACCCTTTTTATACAGTGCCTCAGAGTTCCAGGACCAGTCCAGTTTACTATCCAGGAACACTCCAAGGTAATTGTACTCCTAGATAAAATGCACATCCACACCCATGATGGAGACAGGGGACAGGGGTGTTCCTCTCCTCCTAAAGTCCACCACTAACTTAGTCTTGTCGGTGTTGAGCTGCAGGTGATGCCGCCCACACCACTCATCAAAGTCGTTGACTACACCTCTGTATTCAGCTTCACCTCCCTCACTGATGTAGCCCACAATTGCAGAGACATCTGAAAACTTCAGCAGGTGGCAGGAGTCTGCATTGTATCTGAAGTCCGAGGTGTAGATGGTGAGCAGGAAGGGACAGAGGACCTATCCAGGTGAGCATAGGAATGATGGACCAGGTGGATGATGGCGACCTCCACCCCCACCTTTGTTTGTTAAGTGAACTGCAGGGGGTTAAGGTAGGGTTTAACCAGGGGTCGCAGGTGACTGAGGACCAGCCTCTCCAGGGATTTCATGATGGGTGAGGTCAGCACCACTGGTCTGGAGTCATTGGAAGAGTTGGGACATGTCCACTTTTATACAGGGTCCGGGCAGTATGTCTTCCACATCACAGGAACCGTCTCCAGTCTCAGGTTGACGATATGCTGGAGATGTGAGACCATCTTCATTTTCTTGATGAAACACATGTTGGTGGCTGTGGTGTAATAAATGGTCAGTTGAGTGAGGTGGCTGCTGGCATTGGCCAGGCTGAGCCCAGTGGCCAGGACCCAGGGATGATTGTGAGGAATCAGGGGCAGTGGGGTAAAGAGTAAAATGTTGCTGCAACAAGATTCCCTCCATAACCGATAGAGACTGATGTCGGGTTTCAGTCTGATGTCAGTCTGAAGATTCAGATTCAGATTCAGGGGGGGGGGGAGGGCATTTAGCATCTCCCCTTGAAGGACATGCAAACGATTTGATTGGCAGTGTCCGATGATTGGCAGTCACCGAGGTACGTTGTTTAGTAGAGTGACAGCCGCCGGAAAGAAGCTGTTCCTCGACCTGCTGGTTCGGCAACGGAGAGACCTGTAGCGCTTCCCGGATGGTAGGAGGGTAAACAGTCCATGGTTGGGGTGAGAGCAGTCCTTGGCGATGCTGAGCGCCCTCCGCAGACAACGCTTGCTTTGGACAGACTCAATGGAGGGGAGTGTGGAACCGGTGATGCGTTGGGCAATTTTCACCACCCTCTGCAATGCCTTCCGGTCAGAGACAGAGCAGTTGCCATACCATACTGTGATGCAGTTGGTAAGGATGCTCTCGATGGTGCAGCGGTAGAAGTTCACCAGGATCTGAGGAGACAGATGGACCTTCTTCAGTCTCCTCAGGAAGAAGAGACGCTGATGAGCCTTCTTGATCAGAGTAGAGGTATTGTGGGTCCAAGAGAGGTCATCGGAGATGTTGACTCCCAGGAACCTGAAGCTAGAAACACGTTCCACCTCCGTCCCGTTAATGTGGATGGGGGTGTGCGTGCCGCCTCTGGACTTCCTGAAGTCTACAATGAGCTCCTTGGTCTTCTTGGAGTTAAGGGCCAGGTTGTTGTCAGCGCACCATGCTGCTAAGTGCTGGACCTCCTCCCTGTAGGCCAGCTCATCGTTGTTGCTGATGAGGCCAATCACCGTTGTATCATCTGCATACTTGATGATGGTGTTAGTACCATGTACAGGTGTGCAGTCATAGGTGAAGAGGGAGTAGAGGAGGGGGCTCAGCACACAGCCCTGAGGAACGCCGGTGTTCAGGGTGAGGGTTGAAGAGGTGTGCTTGTCTAACCTCACAGACTGGGGTCTGTTGGTTAGAAAGTCCAGTATCCAGTTGCAGAGGGAGGGGTCGATGCCCAGGTTACCGAGTTTGGTGATCAGTTTTGATGGAATAATGGTGTTGAATGCTGAGCTGTAATCGATGAACAGCATTCTTACATAAGTGTCTCTGTTGTCGAGGTGGGAGAGGGCGGAGTGAAGTGCCGTTGAGATGGCATCCTCCATACTCCTGTTCTTGCGGTAGGCAAACTGATAGGGATCCAGTGTGGGGGGTAGGCAGCTTTTGAGGTGTGCCAGGCCCAGCCTCTCAAAGCACTTGGTGATGATGGGGGTAAGTGCAACTGGGCGGAAGTCATTGAGGCTTGCCGCAGTGGAGTGTTTTGGCACTGGCACGATGGAGGTGGCTTTAAGGCAAGTGGGGACAACTGCTTGGGCAAGTGACAGGTTGAAGATGTCAGTCCAGACGTCTGTCAGCTGCGCAGCACAGGCCCTGAGCACGCGCCCAGGGATGCCGTCAGGGCCAGCAGCCTTACGTGCATTAGTCCTACTCAGTGCCACGTACACGTCGTAGGGGGTGAGTGTGAGGGGTTGGTGATCGGCAGGTAGCACAGCCTTGATGGCTGTCTCTAGATTGTCCCTGTCGGAGCGGCCATAGAAGTGATATGGCCGCTTCGGCCCACTGAAGAAGGGTTTCGGCCCGAAACGTTGCCTATTTCCTTCGCTCCATAGATGCTGCTGCACCCGCTGAGTTTCTCCAGCTTTTTTGTGTACCTTCAATTTTCCAGCATCTGCAGTTCCTTCTTGAACACAGAGACTGATGTCAGTCTGATTTTGGATGCAGACTCTGACTTAATCTCCATGACATTCAAATATCACAGTGCAAGTCACTCCATCTCCACCACGGCCCTTCAGAGTTCCAGAGATTGGCCAAGCTCGATCAGCTGACTGCCCCAGCGACTCAATGCCAAATCCAAATGTACAAACACATTTAATTTAGTCCCAAGACTCCAGTTTGAAAATCACCATTGCAGGAAGCTGCTTGCTGCCAATCACTGGCCGGTCCAAATATTATCCATGAGGGCAACCTTGTGTATACAGTGACCTAAACCGATGGAGTTTGATGCTTGACCCCCGCTCCAGTTGAGACCATTTCTCCAGCAAACTGAGAGCCAGGAACCCATTTGTGGAAAGACGGCTTTCAAGCATTCTCTGCCGGTCACCTCTTCCACTTCCTCACCCCTCCTCACATTTGTGACCCCCCTCACTTCCCCTCTCTCCCACTGAAAACCCACCCCCTCTCCATACCCTCCTCTCAACATCAACTTCCTCACCTTCCCCCTCTTCCTCCTCCAACACCAATTCCCTCCTCTCCCCATACCCCTCTCTACACCAGCCTTCTCTGTCCTCTCCTGCTCCTCCCGCTCTCTCAACAAACCCATTCTCTCCTCCCCCTTACCTACCTTCTCTCAACACCAACCTTCTCCGCTTTCCCACTCAACCCCATCCTTTCCCTCCCTCCCTTCCTGGGGCCCCAGAGGTCACAGCCCCAGTTCCCCTATTTACACCCTTCCCCCACCTCCGCTTCTGTTTCAGCTTGTGTGAATCTGCTTTCCTTCAGCTACTTTCCACAGCTTGTTTGTTCTCACTTCTGTTAACCCTTTCCCACCCACCTTGACCTTTCTTGCTTTCTCCTCACTACTACACACAGTCCGAACAAGGTACCCAGCCCGAAATGTTGTCTGTCCATTCTCATGAAAGGTGCTTCCTGACCCACTCAGTTCCTCCAGCATTTTATGTTTTGTATAAACTTAAGCGTGTTTAATTGTCAAATGGAACGGATGTGAACTGGAACAATGAAATTCTTACTTGCTGCAGCTTTACAGACACATTACATGTGGCATCAACAATGTACATTGGCTTATCAATACATTGAGTTATTATCAATATTTATAATAATAATATAATAATAATAATAATAATAATAATAATAATAATAATAATAATTAATAATTTTATTGATAGAGCACTTTAAAAACAAACATAGCTGCAACAAAGTGTTGTACATCACTAATCATTGACAAAAAAAAGTTAATACACACCAAAAATAACAATCAAAAGAAATAGTAGGAAAAGACATGTAAAATAAAGAAACATCAAAAACACCACAAACAGAAGCAAAGCCTCAGGCATGGTCAAAAGCCAGGGAGTACAAATGTGTTTTAACACTGGATTTGAAGATGGACAGAGAGAGGGCCTGTCTGATGTGCAACGGCAGGGTGTTCCAGAGTGCCGGAGCAGCAACAGTGGTAGAGTTGCTGCCACACAGCGCCGGTGACCCGGGTTCGATCCTGACTATGGGTGCTGTCTGTACAGACTTTGTACATTCTCCCCATGACCTCGTGGGTTTTCTCTGAGATCTTTGGTTTCCTCCCACATTCCAAACACGTACAGGGTTGTAGGTTATTTGGCTTGGTACAAGTGTAAATTGTCCCTAGTGTGTGTAGGATAGTTTTAATATGCGGGGTTCGCTGGTCAGTGTGGACTCGGTGGGCCGATGGGCCTGTTTCCATGCTATCTCAAAACTAAACAAAACTAAACCACAGTGAAGAATCGGACATAGAAGAGGAGGTAGTAGAAATCCCCTAGCAAGTGCAGCAAAAACATAGAACATACAGGTTATCAGAAATTACAACAGGATCTCAAACAGTTGAACAAGTGGGCTGAGGTTAATGGAGTTTAATGCAGATAAGTCTGAGGCAAGTTAAACCAGGGCAGGGCCTTCACAGTGAATGGCAGAGCCCTGGGAGTGTTGCAGAACAGAATGATATGGAGTGCAGGAACCTATATCCTTATCAGTGGCATCACACAAGATACAAGATACATTTATTTGTCACATGTGCCAGATGGCACAGTGAAATGTGATTACCATCCAGCCATACAGTAGAAATAAAGAACACAACACACGATGGAATTCAACATAAAAACATCCCCGCGCAGCATAATCAACGTTTCCCACTGTGAGGGAAGGCACCAAAGTCAGTCACACATAATGTGTGACCACACGTGGGTTAAGAAGGCTTTCAGTATATTGACGTTCATCGGTCAGGATATTGAATATAGAAGTTGGGATGTTGTACATGATGTTGGTGAGATTGCATTTGGAGTATTGTGTTCTGTTTTGTTCACTTTGTATATGATGGATGTTTATAAGATGAAAAGAGTGCCATGAAAATTTACAACAATGTTGCCAGGACCTGAGAGCCTGAGCTCTAGGGAGAGGGTGGGCAGGCTAGGATTTCTTACTTGGAGCGCAGGAGGCTGAGGGGTGCTGTTACACAGGTGCATATAAGCTTGTGGGGAATAGATTGGGTGAAGGCACAGATTTTTTACCCAGAGTATCTCTCCTTGCAGCTAAGACCTTCTAATGCAGGCAGAATTCTGGTTGAAAGTGTTTGAGACTCTCTAGTGGTGAGCAGCATATCTACTCAGGGTCTGTGGCCACGAGCCCTTCTCCACTTCCGAGTACTTGCACAGGTTAGAGAGCACCGTTGTTACTTGTGCTTTGGCTGTCTATGGTGACAGGCTTCAATTACTGTTTAGTTCAGAGTTACAACGCGGAAACAGAGCCTTCGTCCAACTGAGTCTGAGCCAATGCACAATCACCTGTACACTAGTTCCATCCTAGTCACGAGGAGCAATTTAAAGAACCCAATTAACATACAAACCTGGACATCTTTGAAATGTAGGAGAAACCTGGAGCATCCGGTGAAATCCTATGTGGTCACAGGGAGAACATACAAACTCTGTACAGACAGTACCCATAGGCAGAATTGAACCTGGTTCTCTGGCACTGTAAGGCAGCAACGCTACCTCTGCGTCATTGTGTCATGTGTGAGGTACATCAGAACCAGCAATTGCCTTCACATTGCCACCACATTCTGTCTTGGCCAGTACATCACCTCATTTGCAATAGGATTTATTTTACTTATGTTGAACTTACAAGTTCTGCCAACTGGTTGTCTGAAACTCTGTGTAACCTTGGTTTGTAGCTGACATTTTGAATGTGAAAATGGCAATTGTGGCAATGTGCCAAACATGACTTTTTATGATTCATACAAGGAAGGATTTGCTTGGATCTTAACATAGGATTGGCAAGAGGAGCAAAGCTTAAAGAAGACATGTGTGGCAAGTTTTTGGTGTAAAACAAAAGTGAGAGTAGTGGGTATCTGGAACATACTACCAGGGGTGGTAGTGGAGGCAGGTACAAGACTCGCATGTTAGAGGCTTTTAGATAGGCACATGCATATGGAGGGATATGGATCACATGCAGATAGATGAGATTAGTTTCCAATCCCCAACTCCTTCTCTGCTACATTACTGACCGCATCAGAGCAGCCATGCAAAACTTGTTGTTTTCATTAACTTGACCACTACCTTCCACCCTGGCCTCAAATGCATTTTATCCATCTCTGACACCCCTCTCCACTTTCTTAATCAGTGTCTGCTTCACAAGGGGTTGACTATTGACTGACCTCTAACACAAACCCGCTGACACCCATGGTTATATGGATTACACTTCCTTCCACCCTGCCATCCCCTACTCTCAATTTCTGCATATCCACCGCATCTGCTCCAAAGAGGATTACAGATCCTCTCCATTTGCCTAGGTGCATGCAACCCATAGATCTCTTACCAATCCGGAAACCACAAACCTGTCAGACACTGACCAAGTCCAACAATGTAGGATCGATATTCCTCAACTTGACATTCGATGGTATAACTATTATTATCTTCTCTTCACCTTTTCCATGCAATTGGCATATTTCTAAATAACAGGGTGGCCAAAATTAAACATAGTACTACAATATGTCTAGGGCCTCTTCCATTACAAGAGTGAGGCCACATGCATACTGGAGGAACAGCACTGCATATGTGTCACTGCTAAGTTACTCCATCACGTTGTGTCTTTTTTTGAGATTAGTGGTCCATGGGATAGAGCTGCCAGAGGAAGTTACAGAAACAATAACTCCTTCTAATAGATATTTGGACAGCTATTTCACTATGGTGGGTTTAAGGTTAAAGTGGGGCATCTGGTAAAGCTGCTCCCTCACAGCACCAGAAAGTTTGTGTGTGTTTCCTGCAGGTGCTTTGGTGTCCATCCACAACCCAAAGATGTGTGGATTTGTAGGCTAATTGCTTTAAATTGTCCCTAATATGTAGCGAGTGGATGAGTAACTGGTAAAACATAGAACATGTGTGAGCGGGTGATTGATGAAAGTCATGGGTTGGATTGGCCAAAGGGCCTGTTCCCATGCTGTATCACTAAACTAAATGTGTTTGGCCCATGTGCAGGCAAATGAGAATAACCCAGTCTGCAAACTTGGTCGGATACACATGATGGGCCAAAGGGTTTGTTTCCATGCACAATAGTTAATCACGTCATATGCCACAGAAACACTCCCATCGGCCCAACTTGCCCATGCCCATCAAGATGCCCCAGCTACGCTAGTCCCACCTCCCTGCCTTTGGTCCGTATCCCACTAAACTCTTCCTATCCATGTGACTGTCTAAATATCTTTTCAACGGTGTTATATTAACTTTCAACAACCTCTTTTGGCTGGTCATTCCATACACACCATTCTTAGTGTGCAAAAGTGTGCTCCTCAGGTTGCTATGAAATCTTTCCCCTCTCATTTTAAACCTATGTCTATGAAGCTATGAAACAATGAGGAACTCTAATTCTTCATTCCCCTACTCATGGTAAAAGTGTACATTCACCCTATCTATTCCCTTCATGACTTTACACACCTCTACAAGATCATCCCACAGGTCAAGGAATAAAGTTCTAGCCTGCCCAACCTCTCCCTATTGCTCAGGTCCTTGAATCATGGCAACGCCTTAATTTCCTTAAAAAAAAAATTAAATATAAACAATCTAATTACCCAAAAGAACCAACATGATCTTCTCAATGTCGGGAGATAAGGCTTTTGTTCTGCACTACTATTTTTGAAATCTCCTGCATTAAACCCTGTCGACATATAACCCAGTCCTGCTCTCATTCAATTCTGGTCTCCATCTGATCCCTTTGCTTGATAGTGTAACAGGGATATTTTCAGAAATTAAAGGCCAACCACTACCATGACAAGCACGATTCCTCAGAGAACTTAACCAACTGTGTCCTCAAACCCCCATTCAACTCCACGCAAATTATCGATCTCATCTCTGGTGCCACAAATTCCTAACTAACCCTCAATCACAGGTAACAGCTTCCCCATCTTCATTCTATCAACTGTGCTTTTGAAGACATTTTTTTAATCTCCCCTCAACGAGCTTTGCAATACAACTTCTGTATCCACAAAACAATTCCCCATCCTTTGCACCCAGTCTCTCCACACTCACCTAGACCTTGAATTCCTCTGTAAAAACAATAGAAGTCAGTCATAGGTGACCATCTGTATAATGTAGTATCCTCGTAAAGCTCTGATCTAAGTCTGCTTTAAAGAGCCTTACTGAGACATTCAGTTACTGCTGCGATTGTGAATCAGAGCAGAAGGCACCTCATTATTTTTAATCATCACCCAGAGGGTGGTGACTCCAAATGAGCTGCAAGAGGAGGTAGTTGTGGCAGATACAATAACAGGAACACTTGGACAGGAATATGGATAGGAAAGATTTAAAAGGATATTGGCCAAACATGGGTGAATGGGATTAGCTTGAATAAAGTATCTTGGTGAACATGGATGAATTGAGCTGAAGTGCTCGTTTCTCTGCTCTATGCCTCTATGACTGGTTGCACCAAACAACTGAATTGGTGCCGGGCTATTGGAGAGGCAGCTTTATGCCAGACATGTCAGTGTGAACCAAGTCCAGGCAGATGAAGGAAAGCACACAACATTCTCTTCCATAGCAAATCTGGATTAGTGACAGGGAGGAAGCATCATTGTTCTTCATCTCAGTCTATTCATCCCCAATGTAATGTTGAGCAGTTATTTACATCTCAAGAACCTAAATTATATTTTTGATAGTTGTGAGCTTTGAGAATGGGTGAGGAAGTCGGATTTTGGAAGTTCACTCTGGAATTCAGCTCCTGGATTCCTGTTTGGACTAAGACTGTGATGAGATCTGGAGTAAGTGATAGTTGATTGAAAGATACAGCATGGAAACAGGCCCTTTGGCCCACCGAGTCCACACTGATCATCTGTTCACACTGGTTCTATGTTATTGCACTTTCACATTCACTCTCTACACATTAAGGGTCAATTTACTGAGGCCAATTAACCCATAAACCGGCACGTCATTGGGATAATGAAGGAAACCTACACAGTAATATGAAGAACATGCAATCTACACACAGGCGGCATCTGACGTCATTGTGACACAGCAACTCTACCAACTGCACCATTTTGCTGCCCTCGGGTAAAGACTTCACAAAACCCAAACTGGAAGCTTGGATTTCTTCCCGCATCCCAAAGATGTGTGGATTTGTAAGTTAATGTTCCTCTGTACATTACCCTGAGTGATGGGTGAATGATAGAATCTGGGTGGAGTTGGTGAGAATATGGGGAGAATTAAAATAAAAGGGATTAATATGTCTATGTCTAATATTGGATTAGTGTTTGATAGTTAGTGGACTCCTGTTATTTTGTCCTGCACAGAACCACATGTATCTGCAATGCTCCCAGTGAGGTGTCATTGCTAACGTACTGGTTACATGGCAGCAAGTTTGTCCAAGTGACGTGGTGGGAGCTCTCAATGCACGAGGAAGCTTCACCATCTGAGCCTCCAGCTGATGGAGTATACTGCCACCTGGTGGGAAGAGTTTAGATTATTATCACATGTACATGATAAAGGAAATAACATTTAGTGCATGATAAAATCCGATTAATGATAATCAGAGGGTCTTCAATGAGACAAATAGTATCTCAGGACCGCTCACCAGTTCTAACCATTTTAGTTTCTTGATAACAGCTGGGAAGAAAAAGTTCCAGACACAAAAAACTGCAGATACTGCAATCTTCAACAAAACACTGTTTTGGATGAACTCATCGGGTCATTGCAGCATCTGTGGGGGGGTGGACAGGCGATGGTTTGGAGCAGGGCGCTTTTTCTATTTGTAGAGTCACTCAGCACAGAAACAGGCCCTCCAGCTCAACTAATGCATATTGACCAAGGTGCCCCATCTAAGCTAGTCCTATTTGCCCACGTTTGGCCCATATTCCTCTAAACATTTCCTATCCTTGTACCTTTCCTCTTTCTATTCTGCTACTTAAATACACATGCAATAAAAGCCAACAGACATTTGCCTTCTTAACTGCTTACCTATCATACCCAAATGCTATCTCAGTGACATATGCAAGAAGCTTAGTTTTAGTTTAGTTTATTGTCAGGTGTACCAAGGTACAGTGAAAAGCTTTTTGTTGCATGCTAACCAGTTAGCAAAAAGATTACAATCGAGCCGTCCACTGTGTTCAGATACAGGATAAAGGGAATAAGATTTAGTACATGACAGTCCAGTAAAGGCCGATTAATGATAATCTGAGCATCTCCAATGAGGTAGATGACAGCTAAGTTGGTGGCCAGTTGGTGATAGGATGGTTCAGTTACCTGACAACATCAGGGAATAAACTGACCCTGAATCTGGAGGTATGTGTTTTCACACTTATGTACCTTTTACCTGATGGGAGAGGGGAGAAGAGGCAGTGTCTAGGGTGAGACTTGGCCTTGATTATGCTGGTGGCCTTGCAGAGGAAGCGTGGAAGTGTAGATGGAGACAATGGAAGGGAGGTTGGTTTGTGTGATGGTTTGGACTATGTCCACAATTCCCTGTTATTTCTGGCAGTCTTAGATGGAGCTGTTCACAAACCGTGCTGTGATGCATCCCGATAAAATGCTTTTTATAGCGCATCTGTAAAAGTTGGTGAGAGTTGTTGGGGACATGCTGAACTTCCTAAGCCTCCTGAGGAATCAGAGGGGTTGGAGTGCTTTTCTTGGCCATTGCTTTGCTGTGGCTACTCCAAGACAGGTTGCTGATTTACTCTTAGGAACCTGAAGCGTTATGAAGTGAAATTGAGGACTGTTTATTTGAGATCCCACACCACCAGGGCTACAGAACAGGGCAGGTATCTAGCCCAATGTCTGTTGTTCAACTACTAACAGATTATAAGGTGGATATTCAATGGTTCAATTGTTATTTTATTGTTCACGTGCAAATACTGCAGCCGACCTTGAGGACATGATAGGCCAGATCTCCGTTCCCTCTCCTCTCCTACCAGCCTTGCTCCTCGCCCCTCACGTCCGTCGTCATCACCGGCTCCATCCTCTCTGTTTCTGGTCCATGGGGGATGAGCAGGGGACGGCTCGGCAGGCTCCGCCTTCCAGGCCACAGTTCACCAGGCCACCAAGCTCCCTCCTGCAGGCCGTGGTCTGCTGGGTCTTGTGCTCAGCTGGGGAAAGACTGATGCCATCTGGGAGTTTGTGCTGCGTGTCACTGTGGATGTCACTGGCATGGCAACATCAGTTTTCCTTCACTACCTGCCCTAGAACCTAGGAAGCATTTATGTTCAATTTCAAGTTCAATATCAAGTTCATAGTTATTGTCACATGCGCCAATTATGGTACAGTGATATTTGAGTTACCATATAGCCATAATAAGTGAAAAAACAAAAATACACACAGCACATAAAATAAAGTTTAACATCAACATCCACCACAGTGGAATCAATATTCCTCACTGTGATGGAAGGCAATAAAGTTCAGTCATCTTCCTCCTTTGTTCACCCGTGATTGGGGCTGAACCCTCCGCACTTGCTGCTGCCCACGGTCCACTGCTCAAGCCATCTCGTCAGGATGATGGAAACTCTGGCATCAGGATCGAACGGAACACTCTGCGGCATGGAGCTCCCGAGTCGGCCTCTTCTTACCGGAGACCGCTGCTTCATGGTGTTAAAGTCCACAGGGTCCACAGGTTGGAGATCCTTCACTGGCGATCCTCGGCAAAGGATCCCAGTCTCCACAATGGTAAGTCACGGCTTGAAGCCCCGAGACGAACAAGGCCGTGCCACTCCACGTTGTTAGGCCGCAGGGGGGACGGAGATGTGACACAGAGATAAATTGCATCTCTGTCGAGGTAAGTGACTGGAAAAAGTCCCCCCCCCCACCACATAAGACATCCCAAGAAACATTAAAACAAACATTCAAGACATACTTAAAATAATGAAACAGAGAAGTGGATGAACAGACTGTTGGCGAGGCAGCCACAACGGTGGCGCCACCCAATGGATAAGTGTTGTGTACATTACTGTGGGTATGAGTTCACAAACCCAGCCCAGGTAACAAGAACAGATTCCTTCCTGAAGAAGGTTAGTGAACCAGTCTCGACCCGAAACGTCACCTATACCTTTTCTCCAGAGATGCTATCAGACCTGCTGAGTTACTACTGCCTTTTGTGTCGATCTTCGGATTAAACCAGCATCTGCAGTTCCTTCCTACACATCAAAATTGGCATCATTGTTTAAAATGAACTTTGTTATAGATCTTTTGGGACATGTTTGAGGTAATTTCTTGAGTTCTCCCCCCTGCACAATATTCCACCTCAGCTTTACCCACTTGCATTGAAGAGCCCTTCCTACTGCCATTGACAACAATCGGATTATCTTTGCTCCAGAGTGAGTATATTCAGGATGCAGGTGTCATGGGCAATGCTGGGATTGATGACGATGGCTAATTATGGGTTGTAGAATCAGCCTCCCTGGCCACTGATCTCTGTGAAATGAAGGTTCTACTGCAGTAGAATTTCCAGGACGTCATTGAATGACTGTGGTTATGCTTCCCATTGGAGATAGGATGTGACTTGGAGAGGATTAAAGATGGTGGCATCCCCACTGAACCATGCATCTAGGGAGCTCAGGAGACACAGGGGATAGAGGTTTGATCCATTCCTTGGCACTGACTGCGTGGAGTTTGCACATTCTCCCTATGACTGTATAGACTTCTCCCGGTGTTTCAGTTTCCTCCCACATCGTAAATATGTGTAGATTGGTAGATTAATTGGCTACTATGCAATTGTCTTCAGTGTGTGGATGAAGGGTAGAATATGAGGGGAGTTAGCTTTAAGTCTAGATTTATTATTGTCACGTGTACTGAAGAACAGTGAAAAACTTTGTTTTACATGCTGTCTTACAAATAAGAATATATTGTACATCAACACTATAACGCCAAACTCAAGCACAATAGGTAAGAGAAAGATACAGAATGCAGAAAAAAGTTCTCAGCAATGTAGCGCCACAGATTAAGAGACAAAGTCCAATATCCTCAATGGGGTACAGGTGAATTTGAATTGAATTCTGTCTTTACTTTGTGTACTAGTCATGTCTCTACTATTTATTTCATTCCCCTTACATGTTTTTCCTCGACCTGCTAAATGTTTGTAATGTGTCCTTGAGACTCTTGAAAGGCGCCCATAAATAAAATGTATTATTATTATTGTTAATTATGGAAGGAGCATTCAATAGCCTGATAATAGAGAGGAAGAGGCTGTTCCTGAGTCTTGTGGTGCACATTTTCAAGCTTCTGCATCTTTCACCTGTCAGGAGTGGGATAAGGAGGAATGACCAAGGTGGTCTTGAAGTCTGGACCCATAATAAGACGCAAGGACTCAAATCATTAACCATCAACAGTTGGTTTATTTTACTTGCGCATGGGCAGATGCATCTCAGTCATAGGCTGTGATCACATCTCCAACAATAGTTACAACAACAGGAAATTTATACACCAAGATGATTATTAATGATGTTGAGTAGATCAATGTGGAATATACAACAAAGATGACTTTTAATGGTCTGGACGTAATGCATACAGATGTCAATTTCTGTAGATCAATGTGTTAACTCCATTGCTGAGATTGCATCAATCACCCAGGTGGCACAATATTGTGTCAAGTATCCAATTAGGCTTTGCAATACTAAAGGTTTTACTTATAGCAGCGGGCCAAGTCTTTGTTTATGGATGTTGCTTTTTTGAGACAGCATGAAGTGTAGATGGAGTCAGTGATGGGAAGTGTAGTCCGTGTGAAGGATTGAGCTACTTCCATAATTCTGCATAATATCTTGTAGATAGACACAAAAAGCTGTAGTTATTCAATGGGGCAGGCAGCATCTCTAGAGAGAATGAACGGGTGACGTTTTGGGTTAAGACCCTTTTTCAGACTGGTTAGGGATAAGTGAAACAAGAGATATAAACGATGATGTAGAGAGATAAAAAACAATGAAAACAATAAAAGATGTGCAAAAAATTAACGATGATAAAGGAAACAAGCTATTGTTAGCTGTTTGTAGGGTGAAAACGGGAACCTAGTGCGATGGGTGGGGGAGGGATAGAGAGAGAGAGAGGGAATGTTGGGGCTACCTGAAGTGAGAGAAATCAATATTCATACCACTAAGCTGCCATGAGATGCTGTTCCTCCAATTTGGTTTAGCCTCAATCTGACAATGGAGGAGACCTAGGACAGAAAGGTCAGTGTAGGAATGGGAAGGAGAATGAAAGTGTCCAGGAGATCAGGTAGGTTCAGGCGGGCTGAGCGAAGGTGTTCCGTAAAGCGATCGCCCATTCTACATTTGTTCTTGCTGATGTAAAAGAGTCCACATCTTGAACAACGAATACAGTAGATGAGGTTAGAGAAGGTGCAAGTGACCTCGTAGACTTGGACAGAGGTGTTAACAAAGCAAGCTGCGATGCAACCCAACATTATGCTTTCTGTGATCCATCTGTAGAAGAATGTCTACATTGGAGACATGCTAAATTTCCTTAGTCTCCTGAAGAAATAGATGCCTTGGTGTACCCTCTTGGCTGTCATTTCAATGTGGTTGGTCCATGGCAGACCGTTGATAATATTTATGTCAAGGAAGCTCTCAACCATTTCCATTCTTGCATCATTGTTGCTGATTGGGTCATGTACT
The DNA here is from genome assembly GCF_028641065.1 of Leucoraja erinaceus. Lineage (NCBI taxonomy): Eukaryota > Metazoa > Chordata > Chondrichthyes > Rajiformes > Rajidae > Leucoraja > Leucoraja erinaceus. The sequence goes on from NW_026576819.1 coordinate 44,016, forward strand.
CCACGATGTTATAGAGTTATAGAGTGATACAGCATGGAAACAGGCTCTTCGGCCCAACTTGCCCACACACGCCAACATGTCCCAGCTACACTGGTCCCACCTGCCAGCGTTTGGGCCATATCTCCCCAAACCCGTCCTCCCCATGTACCAGTCTAACTGTTTCTTAAACATTGGGATAATCCCTGCCTCAATTACCTCCTCTGGCAGCTTATCCATATACCCTCCACCATTTGGGTGAACAAGTTACCCCTCAGATTCCTATGTTTAAGAAAGAACTGCAGATGCTAGAAAAAAATCAAAGGTAGACAGAAATGCTGGAGAAACTCAGCAGGTGAGGCAGCATCTATGGAGAGAAGGAATAGGCAATGTTTCAGAATGAAGAAAGGTCCAGACCTGAAACATCTCCAGAGATGCTGCGTCGCCCGCTGAGTTTCTCCAGCACTTTTGTCTACCTCAAATTCCTCTTAAATCTTTTCCCCTTCATCCTAAACCTATGTCCTCTGGTCCTTGATTCACCTACACTGGGCAAGAGACTGTGCATCTAGCCCATCTATTCCTCTCATGATTTTAAACTCCTTTCTAAGATCTCCCCTCGTCTTCCTGTGCTCCAAGGCATAGAGTCCCAGCCTACTGAACATCCTATACCTCAGACCCTCTAGTCCTGGCAGCATCCTTGTAAATCTTCTCTCTACTGTTTCCAGCTTGTTTCCTGAAGTCAAGAAATAGCGCCTTTGTCTTACTGCTATTGTCCTGACACAATGTTACTTTGTTCTGTACTCTTGGCTCATCGTTAGTGATCCAGCCCACTGCAGTGGTGTTATCTACAAACTGATGGAACGCCCAGGAGCAAAGAAGACTGCAAAAAGTGGTGAACACTGCCCAGTCCATCACACGTACTAATCTTCCCACCATCTAAGGGATTTACAAGAGTCACTGCCACAAAAAGGCAGCCAGCATCATCAGAGACCCACGCCTCCTTGGCCACACTCATATCACCCCTGCTCATCATCAGGAAGAAGATTTAGGAGCCTGAAATCTCCATTGTTCAGGAATAGCTTCTTTCCTGCAGCCATCAGCCTATTAAACACTACAACCTCTAAATAAGCTCTGAACTACATAGACTTGGGGACATTAGTTTTATCTTTTTGCACTATTATTCTTTGTTCCTTTGTTTGCGTGTAGGTACTAATATATATATATATATTGAAATTTCCAATTCATTGATCATATTGTTAACAGAGTGCTATGTTTACATATTCTGTTGTGCCGCTGCAAGTAGGAATCTCTTTTTTTAATCCTTGTTCGAGGCGTACCATGGCCCTATCCCCGAACTCTACCTCCACTACATCGACGACTGCATTGGTGCTACCTCGTGTACCCATACAGAACTCACTGACTTGATCCATTTCACCACTAACTTCCATCCAGCACACAAATTCACCTGGATTATTTCCGACATCTCCCTACCCTTTCTGGACCTCATTATCTCCATCGCAGCTATCAGACTACTGACCGACATCTCCTAGAAACCCACTGACTCCCATGGCTATCTGGACTACACTTCTTCCCACTCTGCTTCCTGTAAGGACTCTCCTACTCCCAATTCCTCCGTCTATGCCGCAACTGCACCCAGGATGAAGTGTTCCAAACCAGGGCATCAGAGATGTCCTCATTCTTTAGAGGACGGGGGCTCCCCTCTTCGACTACAGATGAGGCTCTCACCAGGGTCTCTTCTATACCCCATAACCCTGCTCTCACTCCCCATCCCCCCCAATCATAACACGAGCAGAGTCACCCTTGTCCTCACCTTCCACCCTACCAGGCGTCGCATACAACCATATAACCATATAACCATATAACCATATAACAATTACAGCACGGAAACAGGCCATCCCGGCCCTTCTAGTCCGTGCCGAACACATAATCTCCCCTAGTCCCATATACCTGCGCTCAGACCATAACCCTCCATTCCCTTCCCATCCACATAACTATCCAATTTATTTTTAAATGATAAAAAACGAACCTGCCTCCACCACCTTCACTGGAAGCTCATTCCACACAGCTACCACTCTCTGAGTAAAGAAGTTCCCCCTCATGTTACCCCTAAACTTCAGTCCCTTAATTCTCATGTCATGTCCCCTTGTTTGAATCTTCCCTACTCTCAGTGGGAAAAGCTTTTCCGCGTCAACTCTGTCTGTCCCTCTCATCATTTTAAAAACCTCTATCAAGTCCCCCCTTAACCTTCTGCGCTCCAAAGAATAAAGCCCTAACTTGTTCAACCTTTCTCTGTAACTTAGTTGCTGAAACCCAGGCAACATTCTAGTAAATCTCCTCTGTACTCTCTCTATTTTGTTAACATTCTTCCTATAATTAGGCGACCAAAATTGTACACCATACTCCAGAATTGGCCTCACCAATGCCTTGTACAATTTTAACATTACATCCCAACTTCTATACTCAATGCTCTGATTTATAAAGGCCAGCACACCAAAAGCTTTCTTTACCACCCTATCTACATGAGATTCCACTTTCAGAGAACTGTGCACAGTTATTCCCAGATCCCTCTGTTCACCTACATTCTTCAATTCCCTACCATTTACCATGTACATCCTATTTTGATTTGTTCTGCCAAGATGTAGCACCTCACACTTATCAGCATTAAACTCCATCTGCCATCTTTCAGCCCACTCTTCCAACTGGCATAAATCTCTCTGTAGACTTTGAAACTCTACTTCATTACCCGCAACCCCACCTATCTTAGTATCATTTGCATACGTACTAATCCAATTTACCACACCATCATCCAGATCATTGATGTACAAACAACAGTGGACCCAACACAGATCCCGGTGGCACCCCACTCGTCACTGGCCTCCAACCTGACAAACAACCATCCACCATTACTCTCTGGCATCTCCCATTCAGCCACTGTTGAATCCATCTTGCTACTCCACCATTAATACCCAACCATTGAACCTTCTTAACCAACCTTCCATGAGGAAACTTGTCAAAGGCCTTACTGAAGTCCATATACACAACATCCACTGCTTTACCCTCATCAATTTCCCGAGTAACATCTTCAAAAAATTGAAGAAGATTAGTTAAACAAGACCTTCCAGGCACAAATCCATGTTGACTGTTCCTAATCAGACCCTGTTTATCCAGATGCTTATATATATTATCTCTAAGTATTCTTTCCATTAATTTGCCCACCACTGACGTCAAACTAACAGGTCTATAATTGCTAGGTTTACTCTTAGACCCCTTTTTATACAATGGAACAACATGCGCAGTACGCCAATCCTCCGGCACTATTCCCGTTTCTAATGACATTTGAAATATTTCTGCCATAGCCCCTGCTATTTCTACACTAACTTCCCTCAATGTCCTAGGGAATATCCTGTCCGGACCTGGAGACTTATCCACTTTTATATTTCTCAAAAGTGTCAGTACTTCCTCTTCTTTGATCCTCATAGTTTCCATAGCTACTCTACTTGTTTCCCTTACCTCACATAATTCAATATCCTTCTCCTTGGTGAATACCGAAGACAAGAAACTGTTCAATATCTCCCCCATCTCTTTTGGCTCTGCAGATATTTGTCCACCCCGACTCTCTAATGGACCAATTTTATCCCTCGTTATCCTTTTGCTATTAATATAGCGGTAGAAACCCTTCGGATTTACTTTTACCTTACTTGCCAAAGCAACCTCATATCTTCTTTTAGCTTTTCTAATTTCTTTCTTAAGATTCTTTTTACATTCTTTATACTCCTCAAGCACCTCATTTACTCCATGCTGCCTATAGTTATTGTAGATCTCCCTCTTTTTCCGAACCAAGTGTCCAATTTCCCTTGAAAACCATGGCTCTTTACAATTTTAACGATTTCCTTTCAACCGAACAGGGACATAAAGATTCTGTACTCTTAAAATTTCACCCTTAAATCTACTCCATATCTCTTCCACATCTTTCCCATAAAACAAACTGTCCCAATTTACTCCTTTTAAAGCCTTTCGCATCTCCTCAAAGTTAGCCTTTCTCCAATCAAAAATCTCAACCCTAGGTCCAGTTTTGTCCCTCTCCATAATTATATTGAAACTAATGGTATTATGATCACTGGACCCGAACTGTTCCCCAACGCATACCTCTGCCACCTGACCCATCTCATTTCCTAACAGATAACAACAGATAATCCTCCGACATTTTCGCCACATCCAACAAGATCCCATCACTGGCCACATCTTCCCATCTCCTCCCCTTTAAGCTTTCCGCAGAGACCACTCCCTCCATAACTTCCTGGTCAATTTGTCCTTTCCCACCCAAACCACCCCCCTTGTACTTTCCCTTGCAACCGCAGGAAATGCTACAATTGTCGCTTTACCTCCCCACTTGACTCCATCCAAGGACCCAAGCAGTCTTTCCATGTGCAGCAGAGGTTTACCTGCACCTCCTCCAACCTCATCTATTGCATCTGCTGCTCTAGGTGTCAGTTGCTCTACATCAGTGAGACCAAGCACAGGCTTGGCGATCGCTTCGCCCAACACCTTCGCTCAGTTCGCAATAACCAACCTGATCTCCCAGTGGCTCAGCACTTCAACTCCCCCTCCCATTCCGAATCCGACCTTTCTGTCCTGGGCCTCCTCCATGGCCACAGTGAGTCCCACCATAAAGCACCTCATATTTTGCTTGGGTAGTTTACACCCCAGCGGTATGGACATTGACTTCTCCAATGTCAGGTAGTCCCTCTTTCCTCTCCCACAGCCCACTGTCTCCGCCTCTTTATTTCTTCTTCCTGCCCCCACCACACCCACACATGTCTGAAGAAGGGTCTCGACCCAAAACTTCACCTATTCCTTCGCTCCATAGATGCTGCCTCACCCGCTGAGTTTCTTCAGCATTTTTTTCTATCTTTGATTTTTCCAGCATCTGCAGTTCCTACTTAATAATTTTTTTGATTGGGACATGTGACAATAAAATACCCTTGACTCTTGAGTTTGAGCTGAGTTTGACCACACTGTCATGAGTGTTTTGGGAGTATAGCAGGGACTGAGCAGGGATCCAGTGGGATACCCGTGTTGAGAGTTATTGTGGAGGATGTGTTTTTACCTTTCCCTACTGATCGTGGTCTGGGTCAGAAAGTCGAGGATCAAGTGGCAGAGGAGTGTATATAAAATGTAGGATTAATGGAGGTGGGCGGTTGATTGTTGCACGGACTCAAGGGCCCGTTTCTCTGCTGTATGACTAACTCTAACTGGTGTATGACGAACTTTAACAGCTCTTAGCAGTTTTCTTCATCACATATTTGAGGAGCTGCTGAACTCTTCTGTTAATGTTGTCAATTGGCAAAGCATTAACCATAATCAATCTCCTTCTTTGCAGCTCTGTGGGAACGGAATAATGTATGGACATGGATTGTTCCAATATCTAACCCTGTTCTGGTTTGTTTTGCAGTGATTTACAACAGCCATCTGACGTTTCTAGTTTCATCCATAATCTGTGGACATGGACAAATGAAGTCATCAAATGACACGTGCTTAGGTGAGTCAGAATACAATTTCACTTGAGAACGTTCATTCTATCGTTCTATTCTATCCTTTGTATCGCTACCTGTCAGCCAGGGCTCGGCAAAAGAAATAAGCAACTCATTTTCTTGGACTATTCATAAGTAAAGGATCCCTTGGAGTTGAAGGTGAATGGGGAGGCTGTTGTGTCCAAACATCCACACTTACAGACTGGACCAGGGCAGGTGGGCTTTTGGGTATCACAGCAACAGAATGTGGGGCAGGAGCAGGCCATTTGGCCCATCGATCCTGTTCAACCATTCAGAATGGTCACAACTGATCACCCACACTCTGTGTCCAGTTACAGCTTTCTCCACAGCCCTTGTTCCCTTTAACCCCCAGAAATATCCAACCACTAACATATATTTAATGATTTGGCTTCAACACATTTCAGTGGTGGAGAATTTCACAGAATCACCATTCTCTGGGAGAAGACATTTCCTGTCAGCCCCTTCTTAACTGGCTGACCCCTGACCTTTAGTCTTGACCTCTGGTCTGAGAGTCACTGACCATCAGGAACACCTTCCTGTATCCAGTTCTATTGTAGTCTGGTATTCTAGTAGTCTATGACATCCCCCTCATTCTCCTAAATTCTAATGAAGGTGGCCCTAACGAATACAGCCTCTCCATTTATCAGTCAGAGAGCCAGTGCCATAGAGCATGAAAACGGGCCCTTCGGCCCAACTTGGCCATGCTGATCAAAGTTCTTCACATTTGGCCACATTTGTCTGATATCCTACTCAACCTTTCCTATCCATCTACCTGTCAAAGTGTGTTTAAATGTTGTTCATAACACCTGCCTCAACTACCTCCTCTGGCAACTCATTGCATATTCCCACCATCCTTGAGTGAACAAGCCTCTATCAGGTTTGTGTTACCATAAACACGTCTCCTTGTTTTTGATTCCCCTGCTGTGGGTAAAAGACTGTGCATTCACTATCTATTTGGTTTAGTGATGCTGCATTAAAACAGGCTCTTTAGTCCACCAAGACAATGGTGACCATTGATCACTCATTCACATGAGTTCTGTTTTATCCCACTTTCTTATCCTCTCCCTGTACACTCGGGGAAATTTGCAGAGAGAGGGCCAATTCAACTGCAAACCTGTACATCGTTGGGATGAGGGAGGAAACCGGAGAACCCAAAGTAATCCCACACAGTCACAGGGAGAACGTGCAAACTTCACACAGATGACACCCAAGGTCAGGATCAAACATAGGTCTGGATCAAACCTAGGTCCCTGGCACTGTGAGGTAGCAGCTCGACCAGCTGTGTCAACCTAAATCCTTTCTGACTTTCTACATCTCTGAAGGATCAACCTCCAGCCTCCTACGCTCCAATGAATAAAGTCCTAGACTGCTCACCCCCTAAAGTCATGGTAATATCCTCAAAATTCTTCTCTGTCTGCTTTCCAACTTAATGACATCCTTCCTGTGGCTGGATGACCAAAACAGGTCAGTACTACACATGGGCATAAAGTAACTCAGCAGGTCAGGCAGCATCTCTAGAGAACTTCAAAAGGTGACATTTCAGGTCAGGAACACTGAATGCAGACGCCATTTAAAATATTTCATCTGAAGAAAGATCCTGAAGTTTGAAAAGTCTGATGAAAGATCCCAAACTGAAACATGCTGCCTAACACATTGAGTTACTGCAGCACTTTGTGACTTTTTTTTTTATAATCCAGCACATGCAGTGCCTTGTTGCTCCATTCAAGTCCCCTATCACCTTGGCTCTGCCTGTCTTCACCGTTCCATGCTGTGACTCAGACCCACGCCCAATGTTACAGACCCGACTGCTGCTGCTCTCCCCTGACCAGATATCCCCCTACTGAATAGTATCCAAAAGGGCATACCTGTTGTCAAGGGGAATGGCCACAGGGGATTACTGTACTCTCTGTCTGCTCCCTTTCCTGGTGATCATCCATCTACATTCAGCCCATACTCTCAGCATGACCACCTAACTGTAACTATCTATGTCCTTCTCAGTCTCCCAGATGATCCCTACATCATCCAGCTGCTGCTCCAGTGCCCTAACGCTACCTGTAAGGACCTGCAGCTGGGCACGCCTCACCCAGGTGCAGTCCTCAGGGACACTGTAAGTCTCCCTGACTTCCCACATCTTGCAGGAGGAAGATGCCTCCTCTCCTCCTCCCATAACTGCCGTCTCTACAGTACTAGACAACAGAAGATTTACGAAAGAAAGAAAATGCACTGACCACACCTTGTCCCACAATCACCCGCCACACCAAACCCTGTTGTGCTAAAGCCTCACAGTTACCTTCAGCACAGTCACTCCCAACAGGCCACTCCTCTAGTGTCTGCCTTCCTTATCATGCACCCGCTAGCGGCAGTCACTCCAGATGCGAACTGCTTTCAGCTACTAAACTTAATGTGTCTCATGAAGTGGCTGCTGCCTTAAAAGTTCCTCTCTTTGTTCCTATTGTCAGTTGCTCAATAAATATGATCTTCTGGCCTTTTAATATTGTGAGCTTCTCCTTTCAATTGCAAGAACTGAATGTTTTTCTCCTTACATTTGTTCTGTAATCGGATCATCCGTCCTCCGATATGGGAACTGCACATTGGACTCCTGGTGCACTAACAAGGGGCCTGTAGGATTGTTGCTCCTGAACTCAAATCCTCCCACGGCAAAGGCCAACCGATCATCTGCCATCCTATCAGCTGCTGCGTCTGCATGCTCCCATCCCGCCACTGGTGCACATGGACACCAGGTCTCATGGTGCCACCCCTTTTTAGAATCTGAGAACACTCCCCACTGCCTGCCACTCATAGAAATTACTGTTTATCATTTGTTTTCTGTGAGCCAACCCATTCTTTCTCCAAATGAGAACCATGCTCCCCAAACGCATGTTTTAAATTTGCATGATAACCTCTTAGATGGGAAGTTATCAATAGCTGTCTGAACGTGGACCATATCCACTATTTCTCCCTCATTCTGCTGGTTACATCTTGTTATATCCTGAAAAAGATCCAGTATGCTTGCCAAACATAGTTTCCTGTTTCTGATTACTTTATCCAGTTCTGTCACTCTTCTCCAAGTGTTCTATTATTGTATCTTCTACAATTGAAAACGCATACCACCAGATTCAGGAATAGCCACTTCCTCTCTGCTATCAGACGACTGAATGGTCCATAAGCTGTACCAATTCTCCAACCATTGCGGACTTTGGACTTTTTCTCTGGAACAGTTGCTCTACAACGCTAATAATATATATTTTCTTCAGTCTACCTGTGACACCTGCATTTATTGAATTTCCTTTATTGTCATTCAAACAAGTTTGAACAAAAATTCGTACCATGCAATCACGACAGAGAAAAGCAACAGAACACACAATGAACACAATTTCTGTCCTGGGCTTTTCCCATGGCCAGAGTGAGGACCACCGTAAATTGGGGGAGCAGCACCTCATATTTCGCTCGGGCAGTTTGTAACACAGCAGTGTGAACATTGACTTCTCTAATTTTAGGTTGTCCTCACTTTCTCCTCCCCTTCTCAGCTCTCACTCAGCCCTCTGGCTCCACCTCTTCCTTTCTCCCTCCCCCTGCCCCCCTCACATCAGTCTGAAGAAGGATTTTGACCCGAAACTTTGCTTATTTCCTTCGCTCCATAGATGCTGCCTCACCCACTGTGTTTCTCCAGCATTTTTGTCTATTTTCGATTTTCCAGCATCTACAGTTCCTTCTTAAACATACTTATCCGTGTGTTGGGAAACGAATCAGGCCAGGTGATTGGTGTTACGGTGGAAGAGCATGTTGGTGGTTAGTGATCTTGACTCTGTATGTTTTAGTTTGTTTTGTATAGGGATAAATTTGGACTTTGCTGTAAGGAACTAAATTGGATTTGCACATTATGTTGTTAATAGACGGGAGCTCAGGCGGGAATAATGGAAGCAGTTGATAGTAAGTCCTCATTGATATGTGGCAGTCATTTAAAGGCCATTTGATTAAAGTTCAGGACTGTTCCATGTTCCAGTAAGAAGGAGGGATAAGGATTGCAAAGTAAGAGAACTTCGTATGACTGAAGAAGTAAATTGGGTCTAAAGGAAAGAACAACTGTGTGCAAGTTTAAGAATTAAAGGAATGATTAAAGGAATGTAAATCAAGGAGCAAAGAACTCAAGTAGGCAATTGGAAGGGCCAAAAGGGGCCACAAATTGACATTGGCAACTTTTAAAAACAAGAGTAAGCAGGGATTAGGTTGGACCACTCAAGGATAAGGGACGGAACTTGTGCTTGGTCAAGGGTCAGGTAAAAAAACAAGTATATTGCATCTCTTTTCACCAAAGACTTGGAGGATCAGTTTGGAGAATGCTAATATGCAAGAGCAGTTTGAGATTAAGAAAGAGGAGGTGTTGGGACACTTAAAGATCATTAAGGTGCATGAATACCCAGGGCCTGATGGGATTTATCCCAGGTTATTGAAAGCAACAAGAGGGCAAGAGCCTTGACAAAGATCTTTGCATCTTCTCTAAGCACAGACGACATCCCAGAAGACTGAAGGGTCACTAATGTTGTTCCTTTGTTTAAGAAGGGAAGTAGAGAGAATCCAGGGAATTATAGCTCAATGAGCCTCACATCAGCGAGGAAGATATTGGAGAGAATTTTCAGTATCGGATTTATACCCATTTGGAAGAGAATGGGTAAGATAGAGACAGTCAGCATGGCTTTGTTCATGCTAGATTGTACCTTACTAACCTGATGTAGTCTTTTGCGGAGGTGATGAAGATGATTAATGAGGGTAGAGCAGTGGTTGTTGTCTACATGGATTTTAGTAAGGCATTTGTTAAAGGTCCCATGGTTTGCTGATTCAGAACATTATGATGCATGGGATAAACAGTGACTTGGTCATATTGATTCAGAACTGCCTTACAGATAGAAGACAGAGGACTGTAGTGGAAACAATAATCAGGTTGGAGGTCTGTGACAAGTGGAGTTCCACAGAGATCTGTTCTGGGATCTATGCTGTTTGTGATATATCTAAATGACTTGGATGTGAATTGTACAAGGCATTGGTGAGACCAATTCTGGAGTATGGTGTACAATTTGGGTCGCCCAATTATAGGAAGGATGTCAACAAAATAGAGAGAGTACAGAGGAGATTTACTAGAATGTTGCCTGGGTTTCAACAACTAAGTTACAGAGAAAGGTTGAATAAGTTAGATCTTTATTCTCTGGAGTGCAGAAGGTTAAGGAGGGACTTGATAGAGGTCTTTAAAATGATGAGAGGTTGACGGTTTGGTTGCGCTTAGAGAAGGGCTTTAAAGGTATTGCACGGTTCGACACAACCCATAAACTCTCATTGTATGCGGATTACCTGCTCCCGTACATCTCAAATCCAGTCAGCTCTCTCCCTGTGATTACGAATATTCTGGAACGGTTTGGTGCGTATTCTGGTTATAAACTTATGAGCTATTACCGATTAACTTATATGGTTATATATGGTTATAACTCATTGGCTAAGCAGCTTCCTCGCTCTTTAACCTCATTCAAATGGGCGGAGGACGGGTTTCTCTACCTCGGCGTTTTTATTACAACACCTATATCTGATATGTTCCGCACAAACTTTCTGCCTCTGGTTGAGAAAGCTGAAGGAGATTTTGACCGCTGGTCAGTTTTACCGCTGTCCCTCGCGGGCCGGATAAATCTGGTCAAGATGGTCGTCCTACCCAAATTCCTGTATCTTTTCCAGCACGTCCCTATACTTATCACTAAATCTTTTTTTGATAAATTAGGAAGGACAATATCTAAATTTTTATGGGGTAGCAAACCGGCTAGAATCCGAAAGGCGATACTGCAGTCTCCTAAGAGTGACGGCGCCCTGTCACTTCCTGACTTCAGGCGATACTATTGGGCAGCTAACTTGCAAAAACTCCTGTATTGGATGAATGACGATTGCGGCCACCTACCGACCTGGGTACACATGGAAAAGGCGAGTTCACGTCTCCCGTTGCGGTCTGTCCTATGCTCCCAACTCCCCCTTCATATAACATCTGTGGGTGCAGGCCCAATTGCGTCCCTCTCGCTCAAGATATGGAGTCAACTTAGGAAAAACTTTGGTTTACAAGGCCCTTCCATCTTGACCCCACTGCTTAAAAATCACATCTTTAAACCTTCAAGTACAGACCCCGCATTCAAAACTTGGCATGGTAACGGTATCAGTAGTATCAAAAACCTTTAAAAGGATGGCATTTTCTCGTCCTTTGCGGAGCTCTCGTCCAACTGCAGCTTCCCAAACTCCCACCTTTTTCGTTTTTTCCAGATTAAGGATTTTGTGAAGAAGACATTCCACCATTTCCCAAATCGCCCCCCTGAAACCCTGACCGATACCATCTTAGCACTAGATCCCAACCGGAAGAAATGCATCTCTGCTTTGTATAACTTGTTAGTGTCGGTTATATTGAAACCTCATACCTCATTAAAAGCTGCGTGGGAGGGCGAGCTGAATACGAAACTAACAGACCAGCAATGGGACTCTGCCTTGGATTTGATCCATTCTTCCTCCATATGTGCCCGTCATGGTCTAATCCAATGCAAAGTCCTTCACAAAGTCCACTACACAAATGCAAGATTATGTAGTATTTACCCCATTGTTAGGGACACCTGCAACAGATGTAATCAATCCCCTGCCAACCATAGCCATATGTTCTGGTCTTGCCCTAAGCTAGCAACCTTTTGGAGGAGTGCGTTCGACGTCATAAGCAGAGCCTATGGCCAGACTATTCCTCCAAACCCACTGTCAGCCATTTTTGGTACTCCTCCCAACACCAACCTCTCTGGTGCGTTGAAGCGGGTCCTGGCTTTTACAACCTTGTTAGCCCGGAGACTGATCTTCAAGATTCAAGATTCAATTTAATTGTCATTTGGACCCCTTGAGGTCCAAACGAAATGCCGTTTCTGCAGCCATACATTATAAACAAATAGACCCAAGACACAACATAATTTACATAAACATCCATCACATCGCTGTGATGGAAGGCCAAAAAAACTTATCTCTCCACTGCACTCTCCCCCCTCCCGATGTCAGAGTCAAAGTCAAAGCCCCCGGCTGGCAATGGCGATTGTCCCGCGGCCATTAAAGCCACGCCGGGTGATGCGAGGTCGCACACTGGGTCTTGGTGTTAGAGCCCCCGGCGTGCGCTCGCAGAGTCCCGCGGCCATTCCAAGCCGCGCGGGGCGGTGATGTCAGGCCCCGCTCCAGGAGCTCTTCGATCCCGCAACTCGGGCGGGAGAAGTCGCCATTGCGAGAGCCCTGAAAAGCGGTCTCCCTCCAGGGACCCGCGGGCTCCCGGTGCCGCCGTCCGCCAGACCCGCAGTTGCAGCCTCCGAATCTCCGGAGGTCGGGCCGCAGCAGCGCTCCACCACCGCTCCGGACTCGGCCAGCTCCGCGACGGTGAGGTGAGTCGTCGGCACCAGAGTCCCCGGTCTTCTCCTGTTGGAGGCCGCTCCTCATTGCAGCCCCAACGACAACGGAGACCCGACAAGAAAAGGTCGGGTCTCCCGTGCAGGGAGAGATTTAAAAGTTACCCCCTCCCTCCCACCCCACCCCCACACACACACACCCCAACAAAAAATAACAAAAACTACACAGAAACATAGACAAAAAATAATAAAAACGCGGACGGGCTGCAGAGGCCACTGCTGACGAGAGTCGCGCTGTCTTGCTTAACTGAAGGCTCTCTTGTCCCCCAATACATGCCCGCTGGATCAAGGAGGTACTCTACAATATAAAGCTTGAAAAACTTAGGTTCTCTCACAAAGGCTCTACCAAGACATTCCTAGATACATGGAACCCTTTCCTGGAACTTGTTAACACTCTTAACATGTCCCCGGATTTGGAAGAGGACCGAGTGCTTTCCATCACTGTCCTGCTTTACTGCAGCTGCTCCCCCCCTTAGCCCCCCCCCCCCCCCCCCTCCCCACACTTATTATTTAATTACCTACTTATTTACTGTTATTAGTGACTTTTTTTTCTTTTTTTCCCCAGTACATTTTGTTTTGTTTATCTCTACGTATTTGTGTGGATGTGTACGTACGTATGTGAGCGTTGTTTGTCCCCGTTTGGTTCCGACCTGATTCGGGTTGGATGAAGTCAGGTTGGTTGAAGTTGAAGGGTAAGGGCTTTGAGGGCCGCTTACATACTGTTGCACAATTATGCCTTGAGTGTCACTGTCTGTTATCATTGTATGTATGCAAATTGATGTGAATTTCAAATAAAAGGATTTCAAACGTAAAATGATGAGAGGGATAGACAGAGTTGACGTGGACAAGCTTTTCCCATTGAGAGTAGGGAAGATTCACACAAGAGGACATGACTTCAGAATTAACGGACAGAAGTTTAGGGGTAACATGAGGGGGAACTTCCTTACTCAGACAGTGGTAGCTGTGTGGAATGAGCTTCCAGTGGAAGTGGTGGAGTCGGGTTCGATTTTATCATTTAAAAATAAATTGGATAGGTATATGGATGGGAAGGGAATGGAGGGTTATGGTCTGAGTGCAGGTAGATGGGACTAGGGGAAAATAATTGTTCGGTACGGACTTGTAGGGCCGGGATGGCCTGTTTCCGTGCTGGAATTGTTATATGGTTATTGGGTATTTAGTAAATTTGCAGATGACACCAAGATTGCAGGGGTCACAGACTGTAAGGAAGGCTGTCAAAGTATACAGTGGGATATAGATCAGCTACTGGGATCTGTGGAAAAATGGCAGATGGAAATATCAAATACTGGAGGGCATAACCTTAAGGTGAGAGAAAGTTTAAAGGAGATGCCTAAAAACCAATTCCACCTTGTTGCAGCCCTTGCACTTTTTCATGGCTGCACTCTCTCTATAGCTGTAACATTATATTCAGCACTGTTTTATTTCTCTTTTTGCACCAGCTGTTGTACCCATGTATGGTATGATTGACTAGATAGCCCATGACACAACGATTTTCATCGTATATCAGCACATGTGATATAGCTTATTAGTGACACAGTGGCGCGACTGATAGAGCTGCTGACTCACAGCGCCAGGAACCCGAGTTTGATTCTGGCCTCGGCCACTGCCTGCTAGTTGCTAACCATTTTAACTCCCCTTCCCATTTCCATACTGACCTATCCTGGGCCCCCTCCATTGCCAGAGTGAGACCATGCGCAAACTGGAGGAATACAATCTCATATACACCTTTAACTTAACTTCCAATGGCAGGAACATTGTGTTCTCCAACATGAGGTAACTAATCCAAAATAAACCCGCGCTCCATTTTTCTCCCCCTCTCCTCCCTGTGGCCAAGCGAGATTCTCACCTATTTCTCCACCTCCATCGCCTTCCATCTATATATCTTTTTATGGATTTATCATTCGACCTTTTCTATCCTCATCTCACATTGTTTGTCTTTTCATGCCTGGCCTTTGTCCAATCACCTGCCAATCAGCCCCCTCCCCACTTGTGTCTACATATCACTTGCCAGGCTTTGTCCTGCCTCGAATTCTCTTCCAGCTTTCTATTTCTCTTGTGATGAATATTTCAATGAGAATGAAACATGAGGTAGTCTCGGAGGCACGAGAGATCGCAGATGCTGGGATCTGCGACAACAAAGGAGAGTTGTCAGCGGGTCAGGCAGCATCTCTGGTGCAAAATGGACAGGTTCTGACCTTCATGTGGGCAGAAAGAATACAAGGGAGATAGCCACTGAAAAGAGTGGGGGAGGGCTTGGGGCAAGTGTGGGAGTGATAGGTGGATACAGATGAGGAAGGGTTAATTAGCAGATGGAGTGAGGTGGGAAAGGGAAGGGTGGAGATAGAGACAGGGACGGGAGGTGATGTGAAAACAAGAAAAGGCTGCGGATTCAGGAATTTGATAGGAAAGGAAGGTGAAGAGTGAATCAATATGGGAAGAGTAGTGGGGGATGGGAACAACGGAGGGGGGTGGGGTGGGTGGCGATGGCCAGGTGGAGTAGGTGGGGGGGGGGGGAAGTGAGGGCTATTGTGAGAAGCAGGGGTAGGCAAGACTCCTTGTAATGACATTACACACTTCACAAAAACCATATAATAACCATATAACAATTACAGCACGGAAACAGGCCATCTCGGCCCTACAAGTCCATGCTGAACAAATTTTTTTTTCCCCTTAGTCCCACCTGCCTGCACTCGTACCATAACCCTCCATTCCCTTCTCATCCATATGCCTATCCAATTTATTTTTAAATGATACCAATGAACCTGCCTCCACCACTTCCACTGGGAGCTCATTCCACACCGCCACCACTCTCTGCGTAAAGAAGTTCCCCCTCATATTACCCCTAAACTTCTGTCCCTTAATTCTGAAGTCATGTCCTCTTGTTTGAATGTTCCCTATTCTCAAAGGGAAAAGCTTGTCCACATCAACTCTGTCTATCCCTCTCATCATTTTAAAGACCTCTATCAGGTCCCCCCTTAACCTTCTGCGCTCCAGAGAATAAAGACCTAACTTATTCAACCTATCTCTGTAACTTAGTTGTTGAAACCCAGGCAACATTCTAGTAAATCTCCTCTGTACTCTCTCTCTATTTTGTTGACATCCTTCCTATAATTTGGCGACCAAAATTGTACCCCATACTCCAGATTTGGTCTCACCAATGCCTTGTACAATTTTAACATTACATCCCAGCTTCTATACTCAATGCTCTGATTTATAAAGGCTAGCATACCAAAAGCTTTCTTTACCACCCTATCTATATGAGATTCCACCTTCAAGGAACTATGCACGGTTATACCCAGATCCCTCTGTTCAACTGTATTCTTCAATTCCCTACCATTTACCATGTACGTCCTATTTTGATTTGTCCTGCCAAGGTGTAGCACCTCACATTTATCAGCATTAAACTCCATCTGCCATCTTTCAGCCCATTTTTCCAAATGGCCTAAATCACTCTGTAGACTTTGGAAATCCTCTTCATTATCCACAACACCCGCTATCTTGGTATCATCTGCATACTTACTAATCCAATTTACCACACCTTCATCCAGATCATTGATGTACATGACAAACAACAAAGGACCCAACACAGATCCCTGAGGCACCCCACTAGTCACCTGCCTCCAACCCGATAAACAGCCATCCACCATTACCCTCTGGCTTCTCCCATTCAGCCACTGTTGAATCCATCTTGCTATTCCTGCATTTATACCCAACAGTTGAACCTTCTTAACCAACCTTCCATGAGGAACCTTGTCAAAGGCCTTACTAAAGTCCATATAGACAACATCCACTGCTTTACCCTCGTCAATTTCCCTAGTAACCTCTTCAAAAAATTCAAGCAGATTAGTCAAACGTGACCTTCCAGGCACAAATCCATGTTGACTGTTCCTAATCAGACCCTGTTTATCTAGATGCTTATATATATTGTCTCTAAGTATCTTTTCCATTAATTTGACCACCACTGAAGTCAAACTAACAGGTCTATAATTGCTAGGTTTACTCTTTGAACCCTTTTTAAACAATGGAACAACATGCGCAGTACGCCAATCCTCGGGGACTATTCCCGTTTCTAATGACATTTGAAATATTTCTGTCATAGCCCCGGCTATTTCTACACTAACTTCCCTCAATGTCCTAGGGAATATCCTGTCAGGACTTGGAGACTTATCCACTTTTATATTTTTCAAAAGTGTCAGTACTTCTTTTACTTTGAACCTCATAGTATCCATAGCTGCTCTACTAGTTTCCCTTACCTCACATAATTCAATATCCTTCTCCTTGGTGAATACCGAAGAAAAAAAATTGTTCAATATCTTCCCCATCTCTTTTGGCTCTGCAGATAGCTGTCCACTCTGTCTCTCCAATGGACCAATTTTATCCCTCCTTATCCTTTTGCTATTAATATAGCTGTAGAAACCCTTTGGATTGACTTTCACCTTACTTGCCAAAGCAACCTCATATCTTCTTTTAGCTTTTCTAATTTCTTTCTTAAGATTCTTTTTACATTCCTTATACTCCTCAAGCACCTCATTTACTTCATGCTGCCTATAATTATTGTAGATCTCCCTCTTTTTCCGAACAAGATGTCCAATTTCCCTTGAAAACCAGGGCTCTTTCCAATTTTTACTGTTTCCTTTCAACCGAACAGGAACATAAAGATTCTGTACTCTTAAAATTTCCCCTTTAAATGTCCTCCATTTCTCTTCTACATCTTTCCCATAATACAAAATGTCCCAGTTCACTCCTTTTAAATCATCTCGCATCGCATCAAAGTTAGCCTTTCTCCAATCAAAAATCTCAACCCTAGGTCCAGTTCTGACCCTCTCCATAGTTATATTGAAACTAATGGTATTGTGATCACTGGACCCGAAGTGCTCCCCAACGCATACCTCCGCCACCTGTCCAGTCTCATTTCCTAATAGAAGGTCCAGCACTGCCCCCCCTCTAGTAGGTACCTCTATGTATTGCTGCAAAAAACTATCCTGCACACATTTTACAAACTCCAACCCATCCAGCCCATTTACAGAATGTGTTTCCCAGTCTATGTGTGGAAAGTTGAAATCTCCCACAATCACTACCTTGTGCTTACTACTAATCTCTGCTATCTCCTTACATATTTGCTCTTCCAGTTCTCGTTCCCCATTTGGCGGTCTATAATACACCCCTATAAGTGTTGCTACACCTTTCCCACTTCTCAATTCCACCCAAATAGCCTCCCTAGATGAGCCCTCCAATCTATCCTGCCAAAGCACTGCTGTAATATCTTCCCTGACTAGCAATGCAACACCTCCACCTCTTGCCCCTCCAATTCTATCACACCTGAAGCAACGAAATCCTGGAATATTTAGTTTCCAATCACAGCCCTCCTGCAACCACGTTTCACTGATCGCCACAACATCATACTTCCAGGTGTCTATCCAGACTCTAAGCTCATCCACCTTTCTTACAATGCTCCTAGCATTAAAATATGCACATTTAAGAAAACCCCCGTCTCTTATTCTCTGTTTATTTCCTTTTTTTCCTTTCTCCTCTTGCGTCCGAGTGCTTCCCATTTCTGCTTCCTGACCCCCATTCTGTCTACTACCTTTCGCTATTTGAGTCCCTCGCCCCAACCATTCTAGTTTAAAGTCTCCCCAGCTGCCTTTGCAAATTTCCCCGCTAGGATATTGGTCCCCCTCGGGTTCAAGTGCAACCCATCCTTTCTGTATAGGTCCCACCTTCCCCAAAAGAAGTCCCAATGATCCAGGAACTTGAATCCCTGCCCTCTGCACCAGTCTTTCAGCCACGCATTTATCCTCCACCTCGCTCCATTCCTACTCTCACTGTCGCGTGGCACAGGCAGTAATCCTGAGATTGTTACCTTTTTGGTCCTTTTTCTTAACTCTCCTCCCAACTCCCTAAATCCTCCCTTCAGGACCTCTTCCCTTTTTTTTCCTATGTCATTGGTACATATATGTACCACGACCTCAGGCTCCTCTCCCTCTGATTTAAGGATATCTTGGATGCGTTGAGACACGTCCGAGACCTTGGCACCAGGGAGGCAGACCACCATCCTGGTCTCCCGACTGCGTCCGCAGAATCGCCTATCCGACCCCCTAACAATAGAGTCCCCAATTACTATTGCCCTCTTTTTTTCCCTAGCTTTTGGAGCAACAGGGCCGGTCTCTGTGCTGGAGGCCCGTCCGCTGTCACTACCCCCGGGTAGGCTGTCACCCCCATCCGTACTCAAACAGGAGTACTTATTTGCGAGGTGTACCGACATTGGAGTACTCACTCGTTCCTGCCTCTGCCCCTTGCCTTTCCTTAACGTGACCCACATGTCTCTCTCCCGTGGTTTTGGAGTGACCACCTCTCTATAACTCCCCTCTATGACCTCCTCACTCTCCCTGATCAGAGCGAGGTCATCGAGCTGCTGCTCCAGGATCCTAATACGGTCCCTTAGGAGCCCCATCTCGCTGCACCTGGTGCAGATGTGGATGTCTGGAGGGCCATCCGACACCATGACCTCCCACATCTGACATCCAGAACAGTATACTGCTCTGACTGTCATTCTCCCGCCTTACCCTGGATCTGATACCAGTATAATACAAAAACACTGCACCTTTACTAAAACACTGCCCCTTTAACCCACTGTACCTTAACTAAAGCACTGCCCCTTTAACCAGAAAGCACAAATGCTAACCTGATGTTGCACCCAATCAGCTGCTTCCTCTAGTCTGCTTCCACCAATCAGCGGCTTCCACCAGAACCCTCACTATGGAGTGTGGAACGTTACGGATTTTGGTAAAAGCCCTGACCCTCCTCCACTGCTCACCAACGGTCCTGGGCCTCTGTGAAAACAAGCCCCGCACCCGATTTATATACTCACCGCCCTGACCCTCCTCGACTGCTCACCAACGGTCCTGGGCCTCTGTGAAAACAAGCCCCGCGCCCGATTTATATACTCACCGCCCTGACCCTCCTCCACTGCACCAACGGTCCTGGGCCTCTGTGAAAACAAGCCCCGCGCCCGATTTATATACTCACCGCCCTGACCCTCCTCCACTACACCAACGGTCCTGGGCCTCTGCAGAAAGAAGCTAAGTTTGCTGATGTAGATGTGGGAGTAACAGAGGAGCAGAGAGGCAGCGGCTTTGTCCGTTTAGGCCTGGGCTGAGGAAAGGTCCCTTTGTTCATAAGGTTGTGAGTCTTCCTGTTCCTCACTGTGGAGCCACAGTTGTTGAGGACACACCAGGCTGTCATTGTGAATGTTGATTGAATCAAGGGATGGTGGAGATGGAGGGACAGGTCACGATAGGACCAGGAATGATCAGCTGTGGAGTGTGAGGGCTGGCATGGGCAACAGACCACTCATCCCTTCTTGGTTTTTATTAAAGCATGGATCTTTTTTCTCCTCCTCCATCCAGATGAGGATGAATGTAATGGAACTTTTGCACAAACGCTGTGTGGCAACAACTCTGATTGTCACAACACAGTGGGAAGCTACTACTGTACCTGTAAGGCAGGATATTTCCACCCGAGCAAACAACGTAACTTCACAGACGGCAGAGACTGCAAAGGTGGGTGGTGACACTCACATTTTTGTATTTAATACTTTACTGTGTTGCCTCACTGGGGAGCTTGTGCTTTGAACTTGGCATGAATGGGAAGAGGCATAGCAGGTGGTTTCAGGTACATGGAGGAGTATTGGAAAATCAACAGACAATAGACAATAGGTGCAGGAGTAAGCCATTTGGCCCTTCGAGCAAGCACCGCCATTTAATGTGATCATGGCTGATCATCACCAATCAGTACCCCGTGCCTGCCTTCTCCCCATATCCCCTGACTCCGCTATCTTTAAGAGCCCTATCTAGCTCTCTCTTGAAAGTATCTAGAGAACCGGCCTCCACCGCCCTCTGAGGCAGAGAATCCACAGACTCACAACTCTGTGTGAAAAAGTGTTTCCTTGTCTCCGTTCTAAATGGTTTACCCCTTATTCTGAATCTGTGACCCCTGGTTCTGGACTCCCCCAACCTTTGGGACATGTTTCCTGCCTCTAACGTCTCCAAACCCTTAATAATCTTAAATGTTTCAATAAGATCCCATCTCATCCTTCTATACTCCAGAGTATACGTCCAGCCGCTCCATTCTCTGAGCATATGACAGTCCCGCCATCCCAGGAATTAATCTTGTTAACCTATGCTGAACTCCCTCAATAGCAAGAATGTCCTTCCTTAAATTAGGGGACCAAAACAGCACACAATACTCCAGGCACACAATTCTCACTAGGGCCCTATACAACTGCAGATGGACTTCTTTGCTCCTATACTCAACTCCTCTTGTTATAAAGGCAACATTTGGTTTCTTCACTGCCTGCTGTACCTGCATGCTTACTTTCATTGACTGATGAACAAGGACCTCCTATCCTGTTGTACTTCCCATTTTCCCAACTTGACACCATTTAGATAGTAATCTGCCTTCCAGTTTTTGCTACCAAAGTGGATCATCTCACATTATCCACATTAAACTGCATCTGCCATGCATCTGCCCACACAACCTGTAAAAGTCACCCTGCATTCTCATAGCATCCTCCTCACAAATCACACTGCCACCCAGCTTTCTGTCATCTGCAAATTTGCTAATGTTACTCCCACTAGTCATTGCCTCCCACTAGTCACTGTCTGCCATTCTGAAAGGGACCTGTTATCCCTACTCTTTGTTTCCTGTCTGCCAACCAATTTTCTATCCATGTCAGCATTCTACCCCAAATACCTTATGCCCTAATTTTGCCCACTAATCTCCTATGTGGGACCTTATCAAATGCTTTCTGAAAGTCCAGGTACACTATCAACTGGCTCTCCCTTGTCCATTTTCCTAGTTACATCCTCAGAAATTCCAGAAGATTAGTCAAACATAATTTCCCCTTCGTAAATCCGTGCTGACTCGGACCGATCCTGTTACTTCTATCCAAATGTGCCGCTATTTCATCTTTTATAATTGTCTCCAGCATCTTTCCCACCACCGATGTCAGGCTAACTGGTCTATAATTCCCTGGTTTCTCTCTCCCGCCTTTCTTAAAAAGTGGGATAACATTATCTACCCTCTTATCCACAGGAACTGATCCTGAATGTATAAAACTCTGGAAAATTATCACCAATGCATCCACGATTTCTAGAGTCACTTCCTTAAGTACTCTGGGATGCAGTCCATCAGGCCCTGGGGATTTATCAGTACCATCAGTCTACCCAATACCATTTTTGCCTAATGTGGATTTCCTTCAGTTCCTCTGTCACCCCAGATCCTCTGGCCACTAGTATATCAGGAAGATTGCTTGTGTCCTCCTTAGTGATGACGGACCCAAAGTTCCTTTTCGACTAATCTGCCATTTCCTTGTTCCCCATAATAAATTCACCTTTTATAGTCATCAAGGATCCAACTTTGGTCTTAACTCTTTTTTTTTTTTCCACATTACATACCTAAAGAAGCTTTTACTATCCTCCTTTATATTCTTGGCTTGCTTACCTACATAATACTCCAGGTGTGGTCTCACTAGGGCCCTATACAACTGCAGAAGGACCTCTTTGCTCCGATACTCAACTCTTCTTGTTATAAAGGCCAACATGCATTTCGCTTTCTTCACTGCCTGCTGTACTTGGATTGATTGATGATGGAGAAAGGCTAACTTTGAGGAGATGCGAAAGGATTTAAAAGGAGTAAATTGGGACAGTTTGTTTTATGGGAAAGATGTGGAAGAGAAATGGAGTACATTTAAAGGTGAAATTTTAAGAGTACAGAATCTTTATGTCCCTGTTCGGTTGAAAGGAACGTAAAAATTGTAAAGAGCCATGGTTTTCAAGGGAAATTGGACACTTGGTTCGGAAAAAGAGGGAGATCTACAATAATTATAGGCAGAATGGAGTAAATGAGGTGCTTGAGGAGTATAAAGAACGTAAAAAGAATCTTAAGAAAGAAATTAGAAAAGCTAAAAGAAGATATGAGGTTGCTTTGGCAAGTAAGGTAAAAGTAAATCCGAAGGGTTTCTACCGCTATATTAATAGCAAAAGGATAACGAGGGATAAAATTGGTCCATTAGAGAGTCAGAGTGGACAACTATCTGCAGAGCCAAAAGAGATGGGGGAGATATTGAACAGTTTCTTTTCTTCGGTATTCACCAAGGAGAAGGATATTGAATTATGTGAGGTAAGGGAAACAAGTAGAGTAGCTATGGAAACTATGAGGATCAAAGAAGAGGAAGTACTGACACTTTTGAGAAATATAAAAGTGGATAAGTCTCCAGGTCCGGACATGATATTCCCTAGGACATTGAGGGAAGTTAGTGTAGAAATAGCAGGGGCTATGGCAGAAATATTTCAAATGTCATTAGAAACGGGAATAGTGCCGGAGGATTGGCGTACTGCGCATGTTGTTCCATTGTTTAAAAAGGGGTCTGAGAGTAAACCTAGCAAT
>NW_026576820.1:0-67340 GCF_028641065.1 Leucoraja erinaceus
CAGAAAACACACTATCACAGACCTCCAAGTTTAACACAGGCAAACCATAAGATAGTACAAGGTCCAATGTATGTCCCTGTTCGTGTGTGGGACCAGACACACACTGTGCAAAATTAAAAGAATCAATAAGATTTAAAAAGTCCTTCGCCAACGGTTTATCGGGACAGCACACGTGAATATTAAAGTCCCCAACCATGAGGATACGGTCATAGTTGGGCATAATCCCAGCTAGAAACTCAGAAAAGTCACTCACAAAGTCCGTATGGTATTTGGGGGGTCTGTAGATGACACCACACAGCACCGTGCCGGGGCGACCCACCTCAACCAAAGTAGCTTCAAAGCTGGAAAAAGTTGATAATGTAGTGCACTGTTTGCATTTAAAATTGCTTTTAAAAACGACTGCAGTTCCACCACCACGGCTCGACATCCGCGGCGTGTTGAAATAGGAGCAGCCCGCCGGTAGAAATTCAACAAAAGTGCTGGATTCACCAGGACCGATCCAAGTCTCTGTCACCCAGAGGAAGCCCAGGTCTCGGGAGAGGAAGAAATCCCTCAAGATAAAAGTTTTATTAGCCAGCGATCTGGCATTCACCAGGCCAACCCGGGAAGGGGATGGACTCTTTAGGTCCGCAGAACGGGGAGCCCGGGGCAGTGTCCGCAGGTTCACCCCGCGATGGCGGGGCCGAGGGGAGCAGGTGGAGCGGAAAAGGTCCCGCTGCAGCCTCAGATCGTATCCGAGAGGGTGGGGAGGGGGAGGGGGGAGAAAGGAGCAGCCTGAAGCAGCCGGTTCACCTGGTGGCTGCCCCCCTCCCCTCCGAGGCGGCGCGTCGGGCCAGTTCTCCGGGCCGCAGCAGGTAGGCAGCGCTCTGCATCTTCCGGGAGGGGATGGTCCCGTAGCAGCTGAGAAGCGCCAGGCAAGAGACCCCATAAAAGCGGGCTCACCTGGTGGCTGCCCCCCTCCCCTCCGAGGCGGCGCGTCGGGCCAGTTCTCCGGGTCGTGGCAGGCAGGCAGCGCTCTGTGCCCTCTGGAAGTTGAGGAACCCCGGGCTGGAGACCCCGAAAGCGAAGCCCACAGAGAAGTCGCCGACAAGGGAGCTGCTGACGGCCGCGCCCGGGCGCATCCAGTTTAAAACTCACCAGTCGACCACTGCGCTTTCCACGGCGTCGGCGACGCTTCCTACGAGGCCAGGCCCAGTCCAGGTGAGTCGGGATTCCGGATAAAAACGGGGGCAAGGTGTCATATTCATGGTAGACAAACGTACCGACATTATGTCGAAGGTCTAAAAGAGAATGACGGTCGTACACCAGCAAAGACTTTAGCTGTATATTGCAAAAGAAAAACACCAAACACAGACAGAGCGACAGACGAGCAGCCACACACACCGGCGCCTTCTCCACTTTTAGGTAATAATCGGTACTATGGCACGGTGGCGCAGTGGTAGCGTTGCCGCCTTACAACACCAGAGACACCGGTTCGATCCTGACTACGGGTGCTGTCTGTACGGCGTTTGTAGGTTCTTCATGTGACCGCATGGGTGTTCCGGTTTCCTCCCACACTCCAAAGACGTACAAGTTTGTCGGTGAATTGGCTTCAGTAAAGATTGTAAATTGTCCCTAGTGTACGGGGATCGCTAGTTAGCGCGGACTCAGTGGGCCAGTATCCAAGCAGTATCAACAAACTAAACTAAACTCTTCTTTTTATCTAAATGGTGGCCGATTGGGAAAGGGGGAGCAGCGAGACCTGGGTGTCATGGTACACCAGTCATTGAAGGTAGGCATGCAGGTGCAGCAGGCAGTAAAGAAAGCGAATGGTATGTTGGCTTTCAGAGCAAGAGGATTTGAGGATAGGAGCAGGGAGGTTCTACTGGCAGTTGTACAGGGTCTTGGTGAGACCACACACCTGGAGTATTGTATTGTGGTTTTTTTCCAAGGGTCGTGGTGAACTCTCTGCCAAATGAGTGAGTTTTGGTCTCCAAATCTGAGGAAGGACATTATTGCCATAGAGGGAGTGCAGAGAAGGTTCACCAGACTGATTCCTGGGATGTCAGGACTGTCTTATGAAGAAAGACTGGATAGACTTGGTTTATACTCTCTAGAATTTAGGAGATTGAGAGGGGATCTTATAGAAACGTACAAAATTCTTAAGGGGTTGGACAGGCTAGATGCAGGAAGATTGTTCCCGATGTTAGGGAAGTCCAGGACAAGGGGTCACAGCTTAAGGATAAGGGGGAAATCCTTTAAAACCGAGATGAGAACTTTTTTCACACAGAGAGTGGTGAATCTCTGGAACTCTCTGCCACAGAGGGTAGTTGAGGCCAGTTCATTGGCTATATTTAAGAGGGAGTTAGATGTGGCCCTTGTGGCCAAGGGGATCAGAGGGTATGGAGAGAAGGCAGGTACGGGATACTGAGTAGGATGATCAGCCATGATCATATTGAATGGCGGTGCAGGCTCGAAGGGCCGAATGACCTACTCCTACACCTAATTTCTATGTTTCTATGTTTTTATCCCCTCTCTTCAGTGCTAGATGCCATCCTTTACCTTGTCTGGTAGAGCATAATCCGTTTCCCTCCATTCCCAGCGCATCCTCATGTCTATCCAAATGTCTCCTAAATGCTACTATTGTACATGCCTAACCATCAATCCCTGGCAGCATTTTCATAAGAACATAGAAAATAGGACAGTTGGCCCTGCGAGCTAGCTCCGCCATTCAATATGATCATGGCTGATCATCCAGAATCAGTCTCCTGTTCCTGCTTTTTCTTCCCACGTCCCTTGATTATGTTAGCCCCAAGAGCTATATCTAACTCTCTCTTGAATAAATCTGGTGACTTGGCCTCCACGGTCTTCCGTAGCAGAGAATTCCACATTCACAACTCTCTGGCTGAAAAGGTTTTTCCTCATCTCAGTCCAAAATGGCCTACCCCTTATTCTTAAACTGTGAGCCCTAGTTCTGGACTTCCCAACATCAGGAACAATTTTCCTGCATCTCGCCTTTTAATCCCTTACGAATGTAATATTTTGCTGTAAGATCCCCTCTCGTCATTTTAAATTCCAGTGAATACAAGCCTAGTCAATCCATTCTTTCATCATATATCAGTCCTGCTATCCCGGGAAATAACCTGGTGAACCTACACTGCAATCCCTTAATAGCAAGATTGTATTTCCTCAAATTAGGAGACCAAAGCTGCACACAATACTCCAGGCGTGGTCTCACCAGGGCCCTGTACAACTGCAGTAGGACCTCCTTGCTCCTATACTCACACCCTCTAGCTATGAAGGCCAACATACCATTTGCTTTCTTTCCTGCCTGCTGTACCTGTATGCTTAATTTCAGTGACTGGTCTCGTTTTACCTCCCCTTTTCCAAAACTGACACCAATTAAATAATACTCTGTCTTCCTGTTCTTGCTACCAAAGTGGATAATTTCACATTTATCCACATTATACTGCATCTGCCCACCCACCCTATCCAAGTACAATACAACATTTATTATATGTCATTTGAACCTCAGTGAGGCTCAAACGAAATTCCGTTTCCTCAGCCATACAAACAAAGATAATTTCCTACAGACATACACACAATTCAATTTACAGAAACATCCATCACAGTGAACCCACTGTGATGGAAGGCAAAGTCTTTTCTCTCCCCTGTTCTCCATTTCTCTCCCGATGTCAAAGCCCCAGGCGGGCGATGTACGGCCCCGCTCCCGGTCTAAAAGTCTCGAAGTTGGAGCCCCCAGCAGGCGCTGGAATGTCCCACTGCCATGAAGCCGCGCCGGGCGATGTACGGCCCCGCTCCGGGTCGTTCCAACCCCGCGACACGGGCTGGAGAAGTCGCATTGCGGGAGCTCAGAAAAGCGGTCTCTTCACCCGGACCCGCGAGCTCCCAATATTACAGTCCACCGGACCTGCGGCTGCAGCTGGATCCTCCGAGCTATGTGGTCGGGCCGCAGCAACGAGTCACCACTGCTCCTCACGCTCCGATGCCGGCCAACCTCACGATGGAAAGTCTGCAGCTCCGCAGGCTCCATGACTGGAGCCCCCCAGGTCGTTCAGGCTGGAGGCCGCTCCACGGTTCTAGGCCCCAATGACAACGGAGACCCGACAAGGAAAAGGTCGGGTCTCCCGTACAGGCAAGAGATTTTTTAAATGTTTCCCCCTTCCCCACCTGTACAGTTAAAAACACTATTAAAAAACAATGAAAATAATTTTAACAAAAATTAAAAAAAAACACAAACAACTACATTTAACTAGACAAAAAATAAAAAAAGACAGACAGGCTGTAGGGGCCGCTGCAACAGGTGAGTCGCGCCGCCAACCAAGTATAACCATATAACAATTACAGCACGGAAAAATGCCATCTCGGCCCTACAAGTCCGTGCCGAACAATTATTTTCCCTTTGTCCCACCTGCCTGCACTCATACCATAACCCTCCATTCCCTTCTCATCCATATGCCTATCCAATTTATTTTTAAATGATACCAACGAACCTGCCTCCACCACTTCCACTGGAAGCTCATTCCACATCGCTACCACTCTCTGAGTAAAGAAGTTCCCCCTCATGTTACCCCTAAACTTCTGTTTGAATCTTCCCTATTCTCAAAGGGAAAAGCTTGTCCACATCAACTCTGTCTATCCCTCTCATCATTTTAAAGACCTCTATCAAGTCCCCCCTTAACCTTCTGCGCTCCAGAGAATAAAGACCTAACTTATTCAACCTTTCTCTGTGACTTAGTTGTTGAAACCCAGGCAACATTCTAGTAAATCTCCTCTGTATTCTCTCTATTTTGTTGACATCCTTCCTATAATTGGGCGACCAAAATTGTACACCATACTCCAGATTTGGTCTCACCAATGCCTTGTACAATTTTTAACATCCCAGCTTCTATACTCAATGCTCTGATTTATAAAGGCTAGCATACCAAAAGCTTTCTTTACCAACCTATCTATATGAGATTCCACCTTCAAGGAACTATGCACGGTTATTCCCAGATCCCTCTGTTCAACTGCATTCTTCAATTCCCTACCATTACCATGTACGTCCTATTTTGATTTGTCCTGCCAAGGTGTAGCGCCTCCCATTTATCAGCATTAAACTCCATCTGCCATCTTTCAGCCCATTCTTCCAAATGGCCTAAATCACTCTGTAGACTTTGGAAATCCTCTTCATTATGCACAACACCCCCTATCTTGGTATCATCTGCATACTTACTAATCCAATTTACCACACCTTCATCCAGATCATTGATGTACATGCCAAACAACAAACGACCCAACACAGATCCCCGAGGCACCCCACTAGTCACCTGCCTCCAACCTGACAAACAGCCCTCCACCATTACCCTCTGGCGTCTCCCATTCAGCCACTGTTGAATCCATCTTGCTACTCCTGCATTTATACCCAACAGTTGAACCCCCTTAACCAACCTTCCATGACGAACCTTGTTAAAGTCCATATAGACAACATCCACTGCTTTACCCTCGTCAATTTCCCTAGTAACCTCTTCAAAAAATTCAAGAAGATTAGTCAAACATGACCTTCCAGGCACAAATCAATGTTGACTGTTCCTAATCAGACCCTGTTTATCCAGATGCTTATATATATTATCTCTAAGTATCTTTTCCATTAATTTGTCCGCCACTGAAGTCAAACTATAGGGTCTATAATTGCTAGGTTTACTCTTAGAACACTTTTTAAACAATGGAACAACATGCACAATACGCCAATCCTCAGGGACTATTCCCGTTTCTAATGACATTTGAAATATTTCTGTCATAGCCCTGGCTATTTCTACACTAACTTCCCTCAATGTCCTAGGGAATATCCTGTCGGGACCTGGAGACTCATCCACTTTTATATTTTTCAAAAGTGTCAATACTTCTTTTACTTTGAAACTCATAGTATCCATAGCTACACTACTAGTTTCCCTTACCTCACATCATTCAATATCCTTCTCCTTGGTGAAGGGACCGAAGAAAAAAAATGGTTCAATATCTCCCCCATCTCTTTTGGCTCTGCAGATAGCTGTCCACTCTGTCTCTCCAATGGACCAATTTTATCCCTCGTTATCCTTTTGCTATTAACAGCTGTAGAAACCCTTTGGATTTACTTTCACCTTACTTGCCAAAGCAACCTCATATCTTTTAGCTTTTCTAATTTCTTTCTTAAGATTCTTTTTACATTCCTTATACTCCTCAAGCACCTCATTTACTTCATGCTCCCTATATTTATTGTAGATCTTCCTCTTTTTCCGAACAAGATGTCCAATTTCCCTTGAAACCAGGGCTCTTTCCAATTTTTACTGTTTCCTTTCAACCGAACAGGAACATAAAAATTCTGTACTCTTAAAATTTCCCCATTAAATGTCCTCCATTTCTCTTCTACATCTTTCCCATAAAACAAAATGTCCCAGTTCACTCCTTTTAAATAACTTCACATCTCATCAAAGTTAGCCTTTCTCCAATCAAAAATCTCAACCCTAGGTCCAGTTCTGACCCTCTCCATAATTATATTGAAACTAATGGTATTGTGATCACTCGTGCCGAAGTGCTCCCCAACGCATACCTCCGTCACCTGTCCCGTCTCATTTCCTAACAGGAGGTCCAGCACTGCCCCTCCTCTAGTAGGTACCTCTAGGTATTGCTGCAAAAAACTATCCTGCACACATTTTACAAACTCCAACCCATCCAGCCCATTTACAGAATGTGTTTCCCAGTCTATGTGTGGAAAGTTGAAATCTCCCACAATCACTACCTTGTGCTTACTACTAGTATCTGCTATCTCCTTACATATTTGCTCTTCCAATTCTCGATCTCCATTTGGCAGTCTATAATACACCCCTATAAGTGTTGCTACACCTTTCCCACTTCTCAGTTCCACCCAAATAGCCTCCCTAGATGAGCCCTCCAATCTACCCTGCCAAAGCACTGCAGTAATATCTTCCCTGACTAGCAATGCAACACCTCCACCTCTTGCCCCTCCAATTCTATCACACCTGAAGCAACGAAATCCTTGGAATATTTAGT
This sequence comes from Leucoraja erinaceus, assembly GCF_028641065.1. Taxonomy (NCBI): domain Eukaryota; kingdom Metazoa; phylum Chordata; class Chondrichthyes; order Rajiformes; family Rajidae; genus Leucoraja; species Leucoraja erinaceus. The sequence goes on from NW_026576820.1 coordinate 7,030, forward strand.
TTCCAAACACAGCCCTCCTGCAACCATGTTTCACTGATCGCCACAACATCATACTTCCAGGTGTCTAAACAGACACTAAGCTCATCCACCTTTCTTACAATGCTCCTAGCATTAAAATATGCACATTTAAGAAACCCCCCCGCCTCTTATTCTCTGTTTATTTCCTTTTTCTTCTTTCTCCTTTTGTGTCCGAGTGCTTCCCTTTTCTGCTTCCTGCATTCTGAGGCAGTCTCCACCCAAAACATCACCTATTCATGTCCTCCAGCGATGCAGCTTGACCCACTGGCTTACTCCTGCACCTAACCTTAGCCTACATCTGGCAAATCATGAAAACACACACCTCCAGATTCACGGGCAGTTTCTTACCAGCTGTCATCAGGCAACTGAATCATCCAACTACAACCAGAGAGCAGTACTACCTACCTATTTGGTGACCCTTGGACTATCCTTGATCAGACTTTGCAGGCTCTATCTTGCACTAAATGTTATTCCTTTATCATTTAAAAAATAAATAAAAACAAAACGTTATTCCCTTACCATGTATTTATTCACTGTAAATGGTTCGATCGAAGTCTTTTAAATCCCCAGCAGCACGTTCTAGACACTCGTGACCCTTCGTGTTAAAAACTTGCCTTGCACATTTTAAAACTTTGTTCCTCTCATAAAGCTATGCCCTCTTGTATTTGATTTTTTCCCCAAATGGGGACAAAAATACATGACTACTTACCCTATCTATGCCTCTCATCTCTGGCCTTAGTCCACCCATCTGCCAATTATCCCCTCCCCCTCTCACCTGTTATCCATCTATCATCTGCCAGGCTTTGTCTCACCCCAAACATTTCCCCAGGTTTTTCACCCCCACTACAATTAGTCTGAAGACGGGACCCACCCGAAAAGTCTCCTATCCATCTACTCCAGATGTTGCCTGACCCGCTGAGTTACTCCTGTACTTCGTGATTTTTGTAAACCAAGAACTGCAGTTCCTGTAACTGTGCATAACGTTTATTACTGGGGCAGCAGAGGCAACTCATACAAACTCGGTAAAACTGATAGTTATTTCCTGGTGGACAAATATAGCCACATGTCTCGTTCCTGTGGGGGGGGGGCACGGCAGCTTCAGGGGTAATAACGCAGCGCACATGATCACAGGTCACCACTCGGCCTGCGGCAGATTCCCATGCCCCAAGTTGAGGGTTGGTGTCCTGAGACCTTCATCCATCCACTCGGGCCGCAACTTTAGTTTTGTACAGATCAGCGTTGCAACGGCAGTGCAAATTCCTGGGTTTGAATCGGTTTCCATTGATTCAGTAAGTCCCGCTAAAGATGTGCAGAACACACAGGAGTTGGTGCAATGACCTTGGGGACACCCCGCCCCGAGTTGGTTAGTTCTGGCACAAACGGGAAATGCAGGCTATCTGTAATTGTTGAATTCAGCATTGATCGCTGAGGATGCAATATGTCTGGACAGACATGTGGAGGCACGGTGGCGCAGCTGTAGAGACATTAGTAGTGATCTTTCAACAACCACTAGCGTTAGGAGTGGTCCCAGACGATTGGAAAATTGCAAATATTACTCAGCTGTTCAAACAAGGAGCAAAATAGAAGAGTGCAAACTAGAGCGGTTGTAGACACAAATGCTGGAGTAACTTAGCGGGACAGGCAGCATCTCTGGATAGAAGGAATGTGACGTTTCAGGTCGAGACCCTCCTTTCCCCAACCGCTGTCTTTCCCTGCTCTCCCGCCTCCTCCACACAACCCCCTTCATTTCGCTCACACTCAAAGATTATAGAGCTCTGCTATAAGATCTTTGCTCACACTCCCCTCCCTCCTCTGCTCACATTTTCCCATATTCTCCTCTTCCCGCAATAATGCTACTATCCCCCGCCTTATCGTTTCGCTATCTCCTGCCTCTCATTTCCCCTTCCTTCTTAATCCCCCTCCCTTTTCCCTTTCCTTCCCTCCACTCTTTTCCTTCCCCTCACCTCCATTCCCCTCATCGTCTTCCACTCGCTCCCTCCATTCCCTCCCCTTCCCCCCAGGTGCCTCCCTCCCTCCCTCTCACCTACACAATGGCGCCGAGTCCCGGAGCCGCAGCGAACGGCAGCCAGGTCGAGTCAGGTCACGTGACGGCGGCGGGCGGGCGGGCGCTCGGACAGCGGTTGCTTTTGGCGGGAGCGGCCGTCGACGGCGGAGGCGCCGGTTGTCAGTTGTCATCCATCATCCATCATCATCCATCCCGATTGACACCAACATCCATCATGCATTCACCTCGCTCCCAAAGCTCATGCATTTTATCCTGAACCTACCCTTCACGGCAATGATTTACAGGTGAGTTTCGATGTTGATTTTTCAAGTCCAAAGCTTTTAGACTCCTGCTTTATTTTGCCCAAATTACTGGCACCTCATACCGAGAGAATTTATTGCAGAACCGGAGAAATGGGGCAGGGTGTGTGATTGTGATTATCTTCATCATTTTCCCCCTGGCATTCCAGACGAAGTATTCCTCTGTTACCATTTTAAACCTCGGCAGAGATTTAAGCTGCTCCAGAGCAAAACACAAAGCGCTGGAGGAACTCAGTGGGTCCATTTGTATCCCCTTTAGAAACATCGAAAATAGGTGCAGGAGGAGGCCAATCGGCCCTTCGAGCCAGCACCGCCATTCATTGTGATCATGGCTGATCGTCCCCAATCAATAACCCGTGCCTGCCTTCTCCCCATATCCCTTAACTCCTCTAGCCCCAAGGGCTCTATCTAACTCTCTCTTAAATCCATCCAGTGACTTGGCCTCCACTGCCCTCTGTGGCAGGGAATTCCATAAATTCACAACTCTCTGGGTGAGAACGTTTTTTCTCACCTCAGTCTAAAATGGCCTCCCCTTTATTCTAAGACTGGCCCCTGTTTCTGGTCTCGCCCAACATTGGGAACATTTTTCCTGCATCCAGCTTGTCCAGTCCTTTTATAATTTTATATGTTTCCATAAGAACCCCCTCGTCCTTCTAAACTCCAGTGAATACAAGTGAACTCTTCTAAACATCCTTCTAAACTCCAGTGAATACAAGCCTAGTCTTATCAATCTTTCCTCATATGACAGTCCCGCCATCCCAGGGGTCAATCTCGTGAACCTATCAATCACAAGGATGTCCTTCCTCAAATCAGGAGACCAAAACTGTGCACAATACTCCAGATGTGGTCTCACCAAGAGTCAAGAGTCAATTTAATTGTCATTTGGACCCCTAGAGGTCCAAACGAAATGCCGTTTCTGCAGCCATACATTACACACAAATAGACCCCAGACACAACATAATTACATTTTACATAAACATCCATCACATAGCTGTGATGGAAGGCCAAAAAAAACTTATCTCTCCACTGCACTCTCCCCCCCCCGATGTCAGAGTCAAAGTCAAAGCCCCCGGCTGGCGATGGCGATTGTCCCGCGGCCATTGAAGCCACGCCGGGTGGTGCGAGGTCGCACACCGGGTCTTGGTGTTAGAGCCCCCGGTGTGTGCTCGCAAAGTCCCGCGGCCATTCCAGCCGCGCGGGGCGGTGTAGTGAGGCCCCGCTCCAGGAGCTCTTCAACTCCGCAACTCGGGCGGGAGAATTCGCCGTTGCAGGAGCCCCGAAAAGCGGTCTCCCTCCAGGGATCCGCGGGCTCCCGGCGCCGCCGTCCGCAGACCCGCAGCAGCAGCCTCCGACTCAGCGGCATCGGCAGCAGCAGCAGCAGCAGCGGCAGCGCTCCTCCACCGCTCCACCCGCTCCGGTCTCGGCCAGCTCCGCGACGGCGACGGTGAGTAGCACCAGAGTCCCCGGCTTCTTCCTGTTGGAGGCCGCTCCTCGTTGCGGCCCCAACGACAACGGAAACCCGACGAGAAAAAGGTCGGGTCTCCAGTGCAGGGAGAGATTTAAAAAGTTTCCCCCACCCCACCCCCACCCCCCCATACACACACCCCAACAAAAAATAACAAAAACTACATTAAAACACAGACAGAAAATAATAAAAACGCGGACAGACTGCAGAGGCCGCTGCTGGCCAGAGCCGCGCCGCCTACCACCAGAGCCCTATACAACTGCCGAAGAACTTATTTACTCCAATAGGGAGGTTTCATGGCAGTCGGGTCACGACCCATGACCCGTACTGTTGCTACGCTACTCCAAATGGATTACACGCGATGAACTGCAGGTAGGCACTTACCATTGTTTCCAGCGTAGTGGGCCCGTTAAAACCCGCTGAAATTGTCAATTTTTGCGCTGTAAATAATTATGGATATCGGGATAAGCGTGAGAGAAGACATTTAGCATACTTCAGAATTCCAAAAGTGAGGAGAAATGACGGAAGATAGAAACGAGAGCTCAAGGGACAACAACAGCCAGAGTGCTTGGCGAACATTGGCCGTTTGCTCACTGCATTTCATCAAGTAAGGCATTATTTGTGTTTTTTCTTGATTCCTTTGGCATCTAAAAAGTTTCAGAAGTGATAAATCTGGCTGTAATTTTTTTAAATCGCCCATGGTTCTCGTGGGTTTTTACATACAAAATGAAAACGCATCTGAAGAAAAATTTACAGCCAGATTTATCACTTCTGAGAATTTGTAGATACCAATGGAATCAAGAAAAACACAAATAATGCCTTACTTGATAAAATGCAGTGATCAAACACGATAAGTCCCAATATTTTCAATGTTCACCAAGCACTTTAGCTGCTGTAGTCCCTTCAGTTCTTGCTTCTCTATACCTTCATTTCGCTTCACTTTTGGAATTCTAAAGTTGGGTGCATGTCTCTCACACTTACCCCGATTCCCACAATTTTTTTCAGCGTAAAAATTCAACATTTTGGCGGTTTTTAACAGGTAGGAAAGTACCCGTTTCTAGCATTAATAACATATACCGGAAGTGACGGATGTCTTCCAGTTGGATTTAGCGGCTCCGTGCGCCGAGCCCTATGACCCAGTGTCCTTCCGTGCAACCCCCCTATATTGAAATCCTCTTGTTATGAAGGCCAACATCCCATTTGCTTTCTTCAGTGCCTGCTGTACCTGCACGCCAACACCCAGGTCTCGCTGCACCTCCTCCTTACTTAACCTAACCCCATTGAGATAATAATCTGCCCCCTTGTTTTTGCCGCCAAAGTTGATAACCTCACATTTATCTATATTATAGGGGGGTTGCACGCAAGGTCACCGGGTCTTGGGGCTTGACACACAGAGCCGCTCAATCCATCTGGAAGACATCCGTCACTTCCGGTATATGTTATTAATGCTAGAAACGCGTACTTTCCTACCTTTTAAAAACCGCCAAAATGTTGAATTTTTGCACTGAAAAAACTGAAAAAAATTGTGGGGGTCGGGGTAAGTGTGAGACACATGTACCCAACTTTAGAATTCCAAAAGTGAAGCGAAATGAAGGTATAGAGAAGCGAGAACTGAAGGGACAACAGCAGCTAAAGTGCTTGGTAAACATTGGCTGTGCAGATATCGGAATTGAAAATATTGGGAATTATCGTGTTTGATCACTGCATTTCATCAAGTAAGGCATTATTTGTTTTTTCTTGATTCCTTTGGTATCTTAAAAATTCTCAGAAGTGATAAATCTGGCTGTAAATTTTTCTTCAGGTGCTTTTTCATTTTGTATGTAAAAACCCACTTGGGAACCATGGGCGAGTTAAAAAAATTACAGCCAGATTTATCACTTCTGAAACTTTTTAGATGCCAAAGGAATCAAGAAAAAACACAAATAATGCCTTAATTGATGAAATGCAGTGAGCAAACCGCCAATGTTCGCCAAGCACTCTGGCTGTTGTTGTCCCTTCAGCTCTCGCTTCTACCATGATTTCTCCTCACTTTTGGAATTCTGAAGTAGACTAAATGTCTCGCACGCTTATCCCGATTTACATAATTAAATACAGCGCAAAAATTGACAATTTCAGCGGGTTTTAACGGGCCCGCTACGCTGGAAACAATGGTAAGTGCCTACCTGCAGTTCATCGTGTGTAATCCATTTGGAGTAGCGTAGCAACAGTACAGGTCATGGGTCGTGACCCGACTGCCGTGAAACCTCCCTATACTGCATCTGCCACGCATCTGCCCACTCACTCAACCTGTCCAGGTCACCCTGCAACCTCCTAACATCCTCTTCTCATGTTCACACTGCCACCCAGCTTTGTGTCATCCGCAAACCTGCTAGTGTTGCTCCTAATTCCCTCTTCCAAATCATTAATATATATGGTAAACAGTTGTTGCCCCAACACCGAGCCTTGCGGCACTCCACTCGCCACTGCCTGCCATTATGAAAAGGACCCGTTCACTCCTACTCTTTGCTTCCAGTCTGCCAACCAATTTTCTATCCATGTCAATACCCTACCCCCAATACCAAGTGCTCTAATTTTAGTCCCCAGTCTCCTGTGCAGGACCTTATCAAAGGCTTTCTGAAAGTCTAGATACACTACATCCACTGGCACCCCTTCATCCATTTTACTTGTCACATCCTCAAAAAAATCCAGAAGATTAGTCAAGCAGTCAAGCATTTGCCAAGAATATAAACAAAAGGAATTTAAAAAGTAGGGTCTGAAGGCAGTATTAGTTAAATAAACAATCACAGCTCTGAGAAGGTATGGTTAGGTGGATTGTCAAAATGAGGCAATATAAGTCATAGGCTAATTGGGACCCGTTGGGTCCCAGCCACACAGGAGGCTTGGACCCCCAACGCAACCCATTCCCTGATGCGATATTCCACCACTCATACGTTCCCCAAACACAACCCGTTCCCCCAATGCAATATTCAACCACTCACCCATAGCCCCTAACTGCGCAGGTGCGGCTGATGGGTTCCCGTTGTCCACCCTCATGTGGCTGATGGGTTTCCCAGATCCACCCTCATGCCCCCCCCCCCCTCTTGCCCTTCTCCCCCACGCACACACTCGATCCCCATTCAACCACCCCCTATCCACTCTTAGCGGCTCTACGGCGGCGCAGCCATTCACCCCCATTGGGTTCTCATTGTGACGGGCACGGCAAGTAAAAAGGGATTTTTTAAAGCTTAAAATGTTAACACCTCTGAAAATATAACAACAATTTAAATGTTAAAGATGAGATTTATTCAGTCCATTCTTTCTTGTTGGTAGCCAAAAATGCTGGAGAAACTCAGCGGGTGAGGCAGCATCTGTGGAGCGAAGGAAAAGGTGACGTTTCAGGTTGAGATCCCTTCAGACTTTCTTGTTGCGTCTCTTGTTGTGTTCTGCAGCCGGTGGGGGGAGCGCCTTCAGCAGGGGGACAGCCACTGCTTCAGGCAGGGGCTGTCGGGGGGACAGTGGTGGGGAGCTGGTGGGGAGAATCCTGCAGCTGGGGACTGGACTGCTACAGGCGGGGGCTGGTGAGGGGGGAGCGTCCTGCAACGGAGGAGGGAGACGACTTCAGGAGGGGGCTCTCGGGGACAGGCTTCGGGCAGGGGCTGTCGGGGGCCGGCTTCAGGAGGGGGCTATCGGAGGGCGGGGGGGGGGGGAGCGTCCTACAGCCAGGGGAGGGGGACCACTTCAGGCAGGGGCCGTTGGAGACGGGGTGAGAGCGTCCTGCAGCCGTCGGAGGGGGACGGCCTCATACAGGGGCTGTCGAGGGGTTGTGGGGGAGAGCAGGGTATCTTGGGGGAGGGGGGGCAGGAGCTAGCGAGGGGGATCAGAGGGGAAGGGCCTGGAGCTGACGGTACGATGTGGACTGACAGCGGGCACTGGTCGCTGGACGTTCTCCGCCAGGATCAGATTCTCTGTTTTCCGTTTGGCGACATTTACTGTGCAGGGCTTTTATCTGGAATATAGGGCTCTGGTGAGATCACATCTGAAGTAACACGACATCTACTCAATCTTTGATATTGAGAACAGCTGTCTTCCTAAACTGCCATTTGACCTATTTTAAGATAATTTACAACAATGTTTAATAGTGAGATTAAACGAGTACTTACCAGTACGAAGTTTGATCTGTATTTTATGAGGAGTTACGATGAGGGATTACGTGAAGAACCCACCCAGCGCGCAGGTGCGGCATACTTCCAAGCAGCGGTGTGGAATCACAGATAGACACAAATTGAAGTAAAGATAGTAAAGATTAATGAGACATCAGGCCGAGTTTGATCTATACAATGAGGGTGGGAGCGGAGGGCACGTAATCCCTCATCGTAACTCCTCATAAAATACAGATCAAACTTCGTACTGGTAAGTACTCGTTTAATCTCACTATTTTACTTCGGAGTCACGTGAGTGACTACGTGAAGACTTCAAAGGTCTGTGATTTCAAACCGTGTAACAGTTATATCACTCACTGCCGAAAGATCATCGAGGGAGGAAGTGGTATCTAAAGACCAACGAATTTGTTAGTTTTAAACAACAAATGTTTATTAACAACAACAAAAAATAGCTCCCCTGGGCTTTAAATTATAAATTTGCGGTTTCTAAAATTCTCTCCGCAAAGACGTCCTTCTCCATCAGCGGTTTGTGGTAGAATTTTTGGAATGTCGATTCCCTTGACCATCCCGCTGCACTAAGGATGTGGTCTAGGGGAACCTGCATCCGATCCGCCGCTGACGTGGACGCTGCCCTGGTTGAATGGGATTTAAAAACATCTGTGTTAATCCCTGCCGTATTAAGGACCTGTTTCAACCATCTGGATATTGTCTGGCTGGTAACCCGTCCAAAAGGCTTTTTATGGCTGACCCATAAGGCTTTCTCTCTCCCTCTAAGAGTTTGGGTTGTGTCTATGTAATCATAAAGGTGGGTCACCACACACAGCCTAGGTTCTGGAGGGTAAGCCCGGAAAATCAACGGGGAGTTGGATATACCTGGCCTGCTCTGTTTAACCAACCCCGGCATGGTAAAAGTAATGGAATCTGGGGTGGTCACCATGTGGTCCAGACTTAACTGATGCAGCGACTGAACCCTCTGAGCAGAGACAAGCGCCATGAGCATGAGGGTCTTGTAAGTGGACTGTTCCAGGCTCAGGGATCCCACCGGAGGCCAACCTCGAAGGTGTGACAATACTACACTAACATCCCACACATGGGTGTATCTAGGTGTAGGGGGTTTGGTGTTATAAATCCCTTTAAAGAGTTTGATAACCAGAGGGTGGGATCCAATACTATGCTGTCCTGTGGGCATAAGGTATGCGGACAGGGCGCTCCGAGCTGCATTGATGGCACTGTAGCTCATCTTTTGGTCATGGTGCAGGTGGGCCAGGAACTCCAGCACATCCGTGATTGAAGCCGTCTTGTAAGATGTCCCTGCTTTCAGGCAGTACTGTTCCCATTTCCTGATGTAGGTCAGGTACTGTTTCTTGGTGGAAACTCGCAGGGATGCCGACATGGTGGTGATTGTTCTCTCTGATAACCCCAATCCCTGGTAAGGTCTGTTCAGAATCTGGAAACCAGGAGGTTCAATTTTTGATGGCATGGATGACTTATGCCAGTTACCGGGTGAGTCAATAATTGGGGGTGGTTGTGAAGGACCATAGGTGTCTCTACCACCATGTCGTGGAAAATTGGGAACCATGGTTGGGTAGGCCAGTCGGGTACGACCAGAATGCCTGAGGCTGAGTCAGCTTGAATTTTCTGGAGTACCCGACTGATGAGGCAGAAGGGAGGGAAAGCATAGAAAAATAAATTTCCCCAATCCAGCGTGAAGGCATCTACCGCTGCTGCCTCTGGGTCTGGTTCCCAAGCCACATACATGGGTAGTTGGTGATTTAGTCTAGACGCAAACAAATCTATATCTGGCGTACCATATTGCTTAACAATTCTAGCAAATAGTTTCGGGTCCAACATCCATTCGATGTTGTCGTTGAATTTTCGTGACCTGGTGTCCGCCACTGCATTTAGCTTGCCTGGTAAATAGGCAGCTGATAGCCAAATATGTCTCTCGACACACCATTGCCAGATTATAGTAGTCAATTTGTCGCATGATACTGATTTTATGCCACCCATGTGCTGGATGTAAGATACCGCCGTTGTGTTATCAATCATAATCCTAACATGCACATGCCGCATATCAGATGCATATGCTTTTAGCCCATAAAAGGCGGCGAGCATCTCCAAGAAGTTAATGCCCAGTGTTTGTAGTAGCGATGCCTCTGAGTTAGTCCATCTGCCACCTGTGCTGTCTATAGAGTTAGTAGCTCCCCAGCCTAAAGCACTGGCATCCGTTGTAATGGTTATGTTAGGATTGGCGACGGCGATAAGACTGTGACTGTGCCAAATGTTATCCACCCACCACTGAAGTTCTGATCTGGCTTCAGCGGGTAACTCCATTTTACGGTCATAATGCCCCCTATTAAGACGTAATGCATGTGTCCTTGCTCTTTGCAAATTTTGATAATGCAAGGGCCCATATTGGGCAGCCGGGAATGCTGCTACTATAGTACCAATGACTCTGGCTACGTGCCGTATCCTTGGTTGCGGTGTTGCAATTAAATGGTTACAGGCTTCTGTAAGTGTAACTTTTTTGTCTCTAGGCAGAGTGACAGTCATATGGATAGTGTCAATAGTGAAGCCTAGGTAATCCATGTTAGTAGTAGGCTCCAATATTGATTTATCTGGGTGTAGAATGAATCCCAAAGTTTCAAGGAGTTGTTTAGTGGCTAAAACTCCTGCGACAGCTAGTTCCCTTGTTCTCCCTAATATGAGAACGTCGTCCAGATAGGCCACGACTAAATGTTTTTGTTCTCTCAATTTTTTCATGGCCACTTTAAGAATTTTTGTAAATAATCTGGGGGCTGTCGTTAAACCATTGGGCAATGCTCTATACTGCCATAGCTGGCCCATCCAGATAAATTTCAGATATTTGTAATAATCCTTATGAATGGGTACTAAATAGTAAGCATCCTTGATGTCTATGCTTGCCATGTAGTATCCCTTGGAGATCAGTTGTCTGGCAGTGACAAATGTCTCCATTTTGAAATGTTGATACTCAACAGACTGATTAAGTGACGTCAAATCAATAATAATACGACATCCACCATCTTTCTTGGATTTCAGAAAAATATTCGATACAAATTCCTGCGGCTCGTGTGTGGTCATTTCTATGATGCCTTTAGCCACGAGCCTGTCTAGTTCAGCTTGTCCTTCTACCTTCTCTAATTGTGAGGGAAGGAATACCCTTTGGGGCATGTGCTGAACTGGCGGTTCTATGCCTGGTTTGAATTCAATTTTGTATCCACTGATGCTGTTGAGTATAAACCTGTTGTTAGTAAGGGAGCACCAAACATGCTTGAAGAACCTCAAACGCCCTCCTGTTAACACAACACCCTTTGTCTGTGCATGTTGGCAGGAACCAGACCCACCTACCTCCATGTTTATTTGTGGGGGCGTTTCCGATGGGTTTGGCCCGAGGGTGTCCGTGTTGGTGCTGCGGTGGGGCGGCGCATCTTCCCACGGCTCCGCCCTGGGCCCCGCTCTAAAAAAGAGCTCTGGGGGTAGTGGGAGGCGGTCACCAGGCTTTCACCAGCTCGGTACCTACTGGTGGATGCCGAGGCGTGCTGCCAACTGGGTGTCTTCACCCTGCTCGGTCCTGGCGCTGCCCTCATGAGGCCTACAGGTTTGGCCGCCTCTTCCAATTCTTTGAGTTTCTTGGCCAAGTCTGCTCCAAATAGCAGCGCCTCCCGTTCCGGCGCTGGAGCTTTGCAGAGGCCCGCGTATTTGGGATTGAGGGCAGGCCTGATGTTATCCCGCCGTAGGCTGTTGAGCTCGTACGTAGTGTTGCACATTAACGCCAGCGCATCCTGCTGGGGTATGGAGAGCTCTTCGTTACCGACGGACCGAGCAAAGGCGGTGATGGCTGCAGAGTGGAGCTTCAGGACCCGCTGCATTTTTACCTCCTGAGTCCTGATCTGCTGCCCCAGCTGGTTCCATATTTGCCCGTTGACAGTTTTCACCCGCAGCGCCTCGCAATTTTCTGGCGCTGTATAGGTGTCAAGGGCCTGCTGAACGACCTTCTCCTGCAGCGGCTTGTTGGAAAGCCTATTGATACTGGCCGCCATTCTAGGTGGTAGTACCATCCCGGTCGTTGGGGGCGCTGCGTACCGACCGACTACACCCAGTAGCTCTTCTTCCAGCTCGCCCGGCATACTTATGTTGTCGTCCGCCTGCCCTTGTGATAGGCCAGCCCAGTCCTGGCCTCCCTTACTGCCCTCGAACAGAGAGGGTACAGAAGGGTGTGGCGATGGTATGGAGGAGGCCAAAGCCCGTCCTCCTTGGAGATGCCTAGCCTGCATCTCCTCATTGATCATCTGCTCCAGGAGCTGCCTCATGCAGCTGATGCGGGCGTCTCCCCGTTTCGCCGGTGGAGAGCGTTCCCGTTCCTCCGACGAGTCGGAGGACACCGGCCGGTCCGTTTTGCGGGTTGCCTTCCTCCCTGTGCGGGGCGTCGAAATCGGCGGCACAGGGAGCGGCTCGGTGTCGGGTGAGCGGGAGCGTTGAAATAGCTCCTCCGCTACTGGTGGCTGCCGCCCAGATATAGACCCCTCCTCGGGTGGAGTTGGGCAGGCAGTCCTTCTAGCTGGTCGCTTTCTGGTGGCCATAATTTTCTCACCGTTGAGCGACTCTGTAACACAAAAAGACACTTACCTGAGGTCCTGTCTTTATGCTGCCGCTGGAGAGCCTGGCTCCAGCTGCTGCCGCTGTTGCACTGCTGACGTAATGCCGCGCCTGCGCGCTGGGTGGGTTCTTCACGTAGTCACTCACGTGACTCCGAAGTAAAATGCCATATCCTCTTGATATTAAATTAAAGAACATGCTTTGGTTTAATTAATTTAAAGTGAATAATCTGAAATGTGCCCTATTTGGTGAAGTTTTACTTTTTGCACGCTTACATTTAAAACTAGTTATTTTTTTAATGTAGTCTCCATGTCTTTGGTCGAGTTGAGGGAGTTAAATCACATTGCAGTAAACTGTAAATAACAGTGCATACTCTTTATGAAGATTTAAAGCATAATAACAAGCTATCTTTAACTGTTCTACTTGTGTATAAAAATAACTGCAAAAAAATAATTATCTTGCCATGTGTGAATGAGAGTTCTTACCTGCTGAAGTGTCAAAATCTCTGGAATGTAGGAGTTCATAGAGGTATACATACAAAATTATGTTGGTGTCTAATAACTAGAAGGGAAAGGTCTAAATGGGACCAGAGAGGCATCAGTGTGTACACAGAGTTGGTGGGCATGTAGAACAAGCTGCCAAATCATCTGGTGGTACATGGTTTCAAACTTTAATATCTTCTGCTTGACAGGAGAAGGAAGTAGAGAGAATGACGGGAGAAGAGTGATACTTGATTATGTTGACTGTTTTTCCGAAGCAGCATGTAGATGATGTTTATGGGGTGTGGGAAGGCTAGTTTGTGCAATGGACTGGACTGCATCCTTAACTTTCTGTAATTTCTCACGGTCTTGGGCTGAGCAGTTCCCTAACTAAGCTGTGATTTGGCCCAATGAAATGCTTTTTGTGGTGCCTCTGTACAAATTGGGACGAATCATTGGTGACACGTTGAATTTCCTTCATTTTTAGAGGAAGTAGAATAGGACAAATTGTTCATGATATTCACATGCTGGGATTTGAAGCTCTCAATCATCTCCACTTCAGCACAATTGATACAGACTGGGGTGTGCTCTACACTGCTTCCTGAAGTTGATGACCAACTCTTTTGTTTTCTTGACGTGGAGGGAGTGATTGATATCTACCACACCACTGATACCACTAAACTCTGCCTCCTCATAATTTCAGATCGAGTAGTGGTGTCATCTGTAAACTTAAAGATAGAGTTAGAGCAGAATTTAGCCACAGTCATGAGTGCACAGGGACTGAATTAAGGGTCTTAATTCGCATAGAGGAAGATTTGCTTCTTACTGACTGTGGTCTATGGATTAGGAAGTCAAGGATCCAATTGCAAACGTGCTGAGTCCTACGTCCAAGATTTTGCTTGAAATCATGGTGTTGAATAAATAAAGGGGAAATAAATGGGGCACAAGAAAGAGGGGGAAGGAAGAATTTAGTTAGTTAGGTTGTAAGCTACCTACACAGAATAAGTGGTACTGTTCCTCGAGTTTGTGTGAGGCATCATCCTGGCAATGGAGGTAGCCTAGGACAGGTGTGGGAAGTGGGGTTAAAATGGTCAATAAACAGCCTTGGTAGACACAGTGCAAGTGTTCAGTGAAACTACCTCAGCCTAGTCTACACTTGATCTCGCCAATGTACAGAGACGACTTTGGGAACACCAAATGCAAATGAGGTTACAAGTGTACGTAAACCTGTTACACCTGGAGGACTGCTGGAGTCCTTGGACAGATGCGTGGGAGGAGGAATAGGGACAGTTATTACATTTCCTGCAGTTGCTGGAGAAATTACCTGAGGATGGTCTGTTTTGCTTGAGAAGGGATGAAACAGTGCTGTCTCTGCGGAAAGGAGCGAGGACGGGAAGATGTGAATGGTGGTGGGCTCACATTAGAAGTTACGGAAATGTCAGAACCATGTGTTGAAGGACGACGACCAAGGGAACACTATTCTTGTTCCGTCTGGAGGGAGGTGGAGCCAGAACAGAACTGCGGGACACAGATGAGATGCGGCTGAGGTAGCCATCTATGACAGCAACGGAGAAACCACGTTTACTAAAGAAAGATGTCTGAGAATGGAAAGCCTCATCTTGGGAACAAATGTGGTGGAGACTGAGAAATTGAGAGTAATTGATTGTGTCTTTGCAAGTGGCAGGGTGGGAGGAAGTGTAGTCTATATAACTGAGGGAGTCAGAGGTAATTAAATGAGTCTGCCAATACGTGTCACTGTTTTTCCAGGGACTGTGGGGCCAAGATGATGGCGTCTATCTTGAACCTGTTGCAGCAGTAGACAAATTGCAATGGATCTAGACTTTGGCAGGCTGTAGTTAACATAAGATATGACCAACCTATCAAAGCACTTCAGGATAGTGTTTGTCAGACCCATTAATCATTAAGGAATGCCTTGTTTCTCTTTGACATCAGGAAGTTAGTGGTTTTCCGAGAGCAGATGAGAACCACACATTGGCGTTGAAAGAATTCACAAATGTCCGTGCTTACTCCTGCTGGTCCACGAGGACATGGCCAGGAACTCTATCTCAGCCAATCACTTTATGTGGGTTCACACTCAGGGAGGCCCAGCTGACGCCTTCTACGATGTCTGTGGACAAAGGTGCAACCAAGGCTATTGGGGTAGGTCGTGGTGCCCGCCAGAAGGTTCATTGGTTGGCGGGATCTCGCCTGAAGGCTCAACGGGACCAGGAACCAGCCATAAGGATCATATGGGCCCACTCAAAGACCTAGCAGACGGTGGAACCATGAGGGAGCTGGAGATGTCGGGCACTAGGAGTGGGCCAGAAGGGGGGTGAACCGGGGCAATGCCTCCAAGGCCTTCAAGATAGGGTGCAGGAGGCGCCTCCGGAATACAAAGATGACTGGGCAAGGAGAAAGGGATGTTGGTTCGCTGGAACTGCTCCAGTACATCGAGTGAGCGGGGCCGATTAGAGTTTGAATAATATCAACGCCTGCAAAAATTCAGTGTAATTTTCATACCTGGTTGATGTAGTTTTTTTTAAAGTTACAGTACCTTACAATAAATTGTTTCAAGCATACCCGGTTCTAAATGCAGGAACATTAAGATGGTTACTGATGTTACAAACGGCTATAAAATGAATATAATTTCAAAGTGAAATAGGAGATTTCCGTGGAAAGAATATTTTACCAAAATACAAGGTGAGGTCGCTGCAAAATGCTCACTTAAAACAATACGCCGTCAACTCAGGATTGTTTCTTAGCCCTCTGACAGGTGTGTCAATCTAACCTTGTAGCTCGCTGTTAATCGATTCATAGCTATTTTCATTCCTGGTGCGTATCGAACTTCTCCAAATGTAAACGCTTCAAGTTACGCTTCTTGTGTAGTGGTAAGGGGGGGGGGGGGATGATAGGATAAAATACCATATATTTGCATTTATATATATAGCGATCCTGCTGCGAAATCTTTGTCGAAAGTTGTATTTTATTTCAAAGTGGGAATTGGAAGATGGGGACAGAGATGCTACACATAGATTTTGATAGGAAGGAAACGTTACAGCAGCTGAGTAAAAGATAGGTTCAATGAAGATCGGGCGAGGGGGATTGGGGTGGGATCAAAGTATCTATAGCTGGGACTTGCCTAAATGAGAACTGAGATGGATCAACCTATGGTACATGCTCCTAAATTAAAAAAACAAATGTTCTTTAAGTACTGAAGAAGGGTTTTGGCCTGAAATGTCACCTATTTCCTTCGCTCCATAGATGCTGCTGCACCCGCTGAGTTTCTCCAGCATTTTTGTGTACCTTTGATTTTCCAGCATCTGCAGTTCCTTCTTGAACACTTCTTTAAGTACTGTTGTTTCTGGGATGGAATTACTGATAACAAATAATCTAAATTCTATATTTTGTCATAATGTCACTGAAACAATGGCATATTATGTGATATTTATTGAGATAGAAAGATACAACTGAGTTTGGGCAAGATATTACCTTGCAACATTCTGTTTGTCTGATTATTGTGAAATGGAAATCAGAAATTATGGGAGGATTACATAAAACTACAATTCAAAAGTAATGAATATACAGAGTATTCTTATTTCCATTATGAACATACAATAGTGATATAGCACACCAGGTCCTACTACGGTAAACTCACGAGCTACTACGGGATGACAACGTGTTAAAAAGTATCAAATTTTTACATCCTGAGTATATTTTACATGTGGACATTTTTCAACATGTTGAAAAATCTTCACGAGTTACCACGTTTCCCGAGTGCCGTTAGCGCTAAGAAATGGCATGTTAGCTTTTATAACAAGAGGAATCGAATATAGGAGCAAAGAGGTCCTTCTGCAGTTGTACAGAGTTCTATTGAGACCACACCTGGAGTATTGGTATTGGGAAGGACATTTTTGCTATTGAGGGAGTGCAGCAAGTTTAATTCCCGGGATGGCGGGACTGTCATATGCTGAGAGAATGGAGCAGCTGGGCTTGTACACTCTGGAGTTTAGGAGGATGAGAGGGGATCTCATTGAAACATATAAGATTTGTTAAGCGCTTGGACATGCTAGAGGCAGGAAACATGTTCCTGATGTTGGGGGAGTTTACGAATAAGGGGTAAGCCATTTAGAACGGAGATGAGGAGACACTTTCTCTCACAGAGAGTGGTGAGTGTGTGGAATTCTCTGCCTCAGAGGGCGGTGGAGGCAGGTTCTCTGGATGCTTTCAAGAGAGAGCTAGATAGGGCTCTTAAAAATAGCTGAGTCAGGGGATATGGGGAGAAGGCAGGAACGGGGTACTGATTGTGGATGATCAGCCATGAATGGCGGTGCTGGCTCGAAGGGCCAAATGGCCTGCTCCTGAACCTATTGTTTATTGTCTATTGAAACGTCCCGAGCTCTGACATACCTGCTACGTTTATTCTACGTGTTTAACACGAGTTTTGATTTTTTTTTAATGTCTGGAGAGCTCTTGGGTGAACTCGCAAAGTGGGACAGGGCTTCACACCCGCTGAGTTTCTCCAGCATTTATGTCTACCTTCGATTTTCCAGCATCTACAGTTCCTTCTTAGACTTTTGCGGTGATGGCGGCATCTGCGGTTCCTTTCTGTTTCCCGGGGGGGGGGGGGGGGGGGAGTGTCCTAGCCCATGGCGGCTCCTGATAAGTGATATGTTCCCTCTGCGGGTGCTGCCTTGCCCGCTGTTCCTCCAGCACTCTGTATTTTATGTTTGGCTCTGAAGTTGAAGGCGGACCCCCCCTGTGTCTACCTTCAACTCCCTGTCTGTGGTGGCTCAGCGGGACCGGCAGGGGCTCTGGGGAGAGAGTTCTGGTCGAGACCCTTCTTCAGACAATCACAAGTACTCTCACTGACGAGAGTTCAGTTCAATCTGAAGAAGCCTGTACAGAGGGATAGCCAAGTCTATCCCTCATTGCTAGCAGCTGATGGGAAGCGGCTGTAAAGTAGGAAGCAGCTGAAAAAGGACAGCGCTGCTCGGGGGGGGGGGGGGGGGGGGGGATCCTTTCAGAGCGTGTGGGTAGTTTGTCCAGGGGTAAAGTTGCGGGAAGGGCAGGAGGGTTGAGAAAGAGGGGGTCGGCCAGGGATCAGCGGGCGATGGATAGCAGGACCATATGTCAGTGCGAGTAACCTTAATTGATCCCTTGTTCACGGGACACAGGAGTAAGCTCCACTGCCCACCGTGATATTATCCATTACTCGCTGACCCGCTCCGCTCTATGATCTCTTGAACTGGTCCCCTCACTGTTCAGATGGAGAGCACTGCCAGCGGTGAGCGGGCCGGCAGAAGGTGCTGAGATGGCAGTCGGTTTGGCTGGCCGGTGCTTCCCTCCCCGGCCACAATGCGGTGGCGCCCGGAGCACCACGGCAGCGGTGAGTGAGTGTTACTGGCATGAACCCGATCCCCTCCTTCTCAACGCTCCTTCCCTCCTCGCAACTTTACCTCTGGCTAGACTGTGAAAGGAACTCTCCCCCGAATTGTCATGTTACTCACGACACGTGACTCATTTATAATTATTTATTTATATTTCTATGAAAATAGTTCCCAATCAGGCCCCGCACCTCCTAAGGCCGGCACTGCTGATGAGGTGAAGAGAGCAGGTTAAAGCAAAACAGGAAATTTCCTGACAAGGAGTCAAATTAAAATGAAAATTACGGCACCCAAGAGAGGATGTGCAAATATTTGTAAATTAAAATTCAAAGATGTTTTATTTACATACAGAGGAAGAGAATAACTCAGAACTGAGTGCCACTGTGATCCTAAAAGGTTGTGTGAAGGCAAGAGGAAATGGATAAGGTTAATTTAGTGACACTCTTTACAACAGATGATGTTGCTAAGAGGGAAATAAGAAGTGATAAACATTAAAATCTTTAATTTATAAAGTACAGTTTAATCTGACATTATCCGGCCTTGCTGGCAGTTGGCTGCCTAACCACCCACATAAATCTACCTCTCAATGTACGTAGTCAGCCTTTGGAAAAACTAAGTGTTGAAACGGACGTTTAGCCTTCAAAATATTTAAAATAACTTGGACAAGCTTATTTGGATACACTGACATCCTGCTATTGATTTTTGTTCATTCTTAAATATTTAAAAAATGCATCAGACCTTTTCAATTAAATAAAAACTTTAATTTTCGGCAGTGCAAACAAAACATTGGTAATTTAAAAGAGAAGCATAAAAATATAAAAAATTCCTGAATTTATTTAATTATAGAAAAAAAAACATTGATCAAGTAATTGAAGAACTGATAATGTAAATATATACAAACTATATTTAATTTTGATGGTAAACAATGGTAAAGTGGCAAAGTCTTTTTTTTCTGAATAAACAAATACACGTACTTCTGTACATCATCAGGAATCAAACACTAATATAGTTATAGGAAATTAAAAAATGGGGAAGAGGATCAAAATTAAATTTCCAGCCACAAATTCCAATCACGAGTTGATACGGGATTTTATATTTAAGACGGTCAAATTACTAAACAAAACTGGGTATCAAACATTAACAAAATAGGGACAAATAAATTTGAACTTTAAGGGTGGGGACGGATTTACTTTCGTAAAGTTGCCCTGGGTAAACGGGACGAAAAAGATTGTGAACCTATGGACTAGACCAAGTGGGACCCGATGTGCCCCGTTCCCACAATAGAATATTTCACTACACACCCATAGACCCCAACAGGTGTGGCTGAGGGGTTCCCGTTATGACGCGAGTCACGGCAACCCTCTACCAACTGCACCTAGCCATCCCTCTTACTACTCCCACCCTCGTCCATTCCCCCTTATCCCCCAGCACTCCCTGTCTCCCTCATCTTCACCCTCCCTCTTCTTTCCTCTCTCCTCCTCCCCTCCCTCTCCTTTCCCCTACCTTCCTTCCATAACCCATGTCCCCTCCGTATCCCTCTCCACTCTGTCTACCTCCCTGGTTCCCCACTCCTCATCTCCCCCTATCCCACGCCCCCCCATATCCCTCGCCTCCCCCACTGCCCTCTCCCTCTATCCCCCACTCCCTACCTCCCCCACTCCTCTCCATCCTCCCCTTCCTCCCCCACTCTCCCTCCTTACCTCTCCCACTTTCCTCTCCCTACTGCCCTCCTCTCCCTCTATCCCCCTGATCCCCCGCTCCTCACCTCCCCCCTATCCCACTCCCCGCAATGCAAATCACGTGTTTTTAAAATGAAACCTCCCCAGCCCCACAAAGAAAATCACTTAAAAAAAAAACCCGTCAAGCTGGATTTCATAGCCACTCAATCGATCCCATGTGGGGTGGGGTGGGGGAGGCAGCGTCAGATGGGACCTGGACTAATCGGGTCTCGAGCAGGATGTCGGAGCCTATCAATCAGCCCCACGTGGGTGGGGGTGGGGGGTTCGGCGTTGCTCCCAACCTCCCTCTTCCTGGCCCTATCTTCCATTCCCCTCATCCCTCAGCACTCCCTCCTACTCATCTTCACCCTCCCTCTTCTTTCCCCTCTCCTCCCCTCCCTCACCTTTCCATTTCCCTACTCTCAGTCACTGCCTCCCTCCCTCCATAACTCCTCTGCCCTCCCTACCCCTCTCCTCTCCTTCTATCCCCCTTCTCCCCCCACTCCACACCTCTCCGCTATCCCACCCCCCCACAATGAAAATTGTGATTTTTTTTTTGTAAATTAATATTATGAAGTCAGTGTGAATGAAAACGGAAGAATTTGAAAAAGCGGATTTTTTTTAAATGGCAATTTTTAATGTAAATTAAATTCGGGATCCCATTGTGACATCATACGCTGCCAATGGCCAGTGCAAGTGGAAGTGATTTATGGTTTTTGTAAAGTTTAAAATGTGAATAACTTGTAAAATATCCCATCAACCTGAACAAAACTTGCCACAGGACATCACAGGACAATGGTGAGTAAGGTGGGCCAAACATGTAGCTCAATCGTGTACCGTTTTAGGGTAGTTTCGGGATCAAACACTCACACATTTAAACAAACAAGATGGAAGTTTTACTAATATATAGATGATTGTAAGATGAAATCATGGCAGCATCTATCTATATCACTAAAACTCTCATTTTGTTTGTTTTCGAGTCCTGGAAACGGCGCCAAAACGGTACACGATAGCGCTACAATTTTTGGCTCACCTTACTCACCATTACTTCTGGGTGTGCAATAACCACGTTTCGTTCAGATTGTTGTTATATTTTATAAGTTATTGACATTTTAAACTTTATAAAAATCACTTTTCCACTTGCTCTGCCCATCAGCCATGTTACAATTACATCACAATGGGATCCTGAATCTCATTTACATTTTAAAAATCGCGATATTCAAAATAAAATCCGTTTTAAACAAAATCTTCAATTTTCATTAACAGCTGACATTTTTCATTGTGGGCGGGTGGGATAGGGGTGAGGTTTCATTTTTTAAAAACATCGCGATTTCCATTGTGGGGGTTGGGTTGGGGGAAATTTCATTTGGGAAAAAAAAGGCGATTTTCATTATGGGGGGATGGGATAGGGGGGAGGTGAAGAGTGGGGGAGCAGGGGGATAAAGGGAGAGGAAGGGGAGAGGAGTTATGGAGGTGAAGAAGTGAGTGAGGGTAGGGGTGATGAAGCTGAATTTTAGTTAAAAATATAAGAAGATATTAAATTGGCTTCTGGGCTAGCTTACAGCTTATATTGAGTGTCAAATTAGGCTTTCCTCAGGTTGCGGTGTGTGAGATAATAAATCCTATAACATTGTCTCCCAAGTGACAAGCAGAGAGGAGAAGCTAGAGAGATCTCTTTGATGTAAGATGCCATAAACCAAATGGTCTATGTGTATGAGGGACCAAGTGACAGAGAGGAAGCAGCGAAAAAGCTAGGGTGATCTCTTTGGAAATAAAATGACCTAAAGCAAATGGCCAATGTTTTTAGTATATCTTGTACCATTTAAACAAAAGGCCTTTGATGTGATGCATTCTGTGGAAACCTTTTCCTGTACCTCTGACCATGACTAATGTCTGTGGAATGTGCTAAGGGGACAAAGAAAACCCTATTTAAGGCAATGTAATTCTGTTGTTCAGCGAAGGTGGACGGAGGACGGTCAAGTGTCTGCATTGGTCACTTGACTGGAATTCTCCCTCCCTTCCATCGGCCGATGTTAAGTAAAGTTTTGAACTGGTCTACCAAACAGTTTGTGTGGTGTCTGTTTATTAAGAAGCGAACCTGGTTTAGTAGTTAAGAAAAGTAGCTTTTTCAGGGGAAGGGAGAATTGAGGGAGAGAGTTGGGGAAGGGAGGTGGAAAGGGGAAAGGAGGGAGGGTGGAGGGGGGGGAAGTGCTGGGGATGAGGGAATGGAGGAGGATAGGGGTAAAAAGAGGATTGGGGAGGGTTGCCGTAACTCGCGTCATAATGGAGATCTCTGGCATCACAACAGGAACCCCTCAGCCGCACCTGAGCAGTTGGGGGCTATGGGTCAATGGTGGAATATTGCTTTGGGGGATGGGCCCAACAGGTTCGACCTGGTCTAGTTGAAAATAAGTGATAAATTTGAATAAAAGCAAAGTGATGGGTGTTAAATCAAAAAAATATATACTATCTTTGTGTGGTGTACTGGCATGATATTCTTGCTGGAGATCTGAGGTGGGGACAATTCATGATCAGCACAGCAGTTTATTCCTGACAGATACAATGCCCGCATTGATCTAGATTGAAATGTGGTTGGATGTGAAGCTTCAGATGCAGAGAAAGTAAAAATTGGCAAGATATGTAGGGTAGGGTTGTAGAGCACGGTGTAGAGTTTGGTCGGGTTGTAGTAGTTAGCTGTGTTGAGTAGGCTTTTGTTGTTAGCAGTGTTGAGGATTGTGCAATAAAGTGACAAAACAGTGAATACAGTGAAAATCCAGAATCATAGTTTGAACGCCAGTCTGAGCACGGGGTAGCCGACTTCCAGAATTACATCGCTGGATCTCCGTGGACACGGAACCGGTAGAGGCATGTGTATTCTGGATGGCCCCAGTTCTTATGCACCCGCAGTTCGATGACTTTGTATGCGGGAGCATCTTTATTCTACAAAGCAAAAGAACATGATGACAGATCAGGGAACCTGTGCTTCAGTATGAACGTACTGTAGGCAGGAGTGAAGATGGATTATCCACAAACCAGACTTGAAACATCCTGCTGATCATGGATTTCAGGACATTCTATTCAATTACATACAGCATTGATAACAAGCATTTTGTCATGGAAAAGGTAGATGTTTTACAGAGGTATGAGAAGAACATGGATCTCAAATTACAGCAGGAAATACTAGGAGCAACAGCTTTATTCCATGTAGCATTGTGGATGGGGAGAGAACATGCTTACTTACACAGGCTTGCTTTGTGGCAACTGACAAATTGTGAATAAAGTGGCCAAGAAAAATAAACTTCTATCCTGGAAAGATAAAATGCTGGAGTAACTCAGTGGGTCAGGCAGCATTCCTGGACCTGCCTGACCCGCTGAGTTACTCCAGCATTTTGCGTCTTTCTTTGGTAAACCAGCATCTGCAGGTTCTTGTTTCTACAATCTGTAATCTGGTTTCATTATTGGTTTAGCAAGTTTGAAACATGTAGATGCTTCAAGTAGATCAGCCACTGATCCAGCTCTCCTCGGTTTTCCCTATCTTTGCACCTGAAAACATGTTTATTCTAGACCAGATTGCATGAATGGTCAATTAAAAAAGGTATCTCTGCACACCTGCTGCCTGACCCGAGTATTTCTAGCATTGTGTTTCAGTCCTCCATCACCTGCAGATTTGCAATTTTTTATTTTTAACTAGTCATTTGTTCCAGTCAATACGATATTTGCAATAATACGAGCCTGAAGAAGGGTCTTGACCCAAAACGCCTCCCATTCCTTTTCTCCAAAGATGCTGCCTGTCCCACTGAGCATTTCTTTCTTACACAATGTGCTATTTGCAAATCACAAACTTCTGACATACTTGCCAAACATATTTAATCTTTAGCAAAAGACAAATGTGAGAGAACTTACTGACAGTCCATCTGATCCCTTGGGTCAGATCTTACAGCCAAGACCCATGAGCATTACTGAAGGGGGCTGCAAATCTGTTCAGTTGAGAAGGGA
Source organism: Leucoraja erinaceus (assembly GCF_028641065.1). Classification (NCBI taxonomy): domain Eukaryota; kingdom Metazoa; phylum Chordata; class Chondrichthyes; order Rajiformes; family Rajidae; genus Leucoraja; species Leucoraja erinaceus. The sequence continues at coordinate 31,171 of NW_026576820.1, forward strand.
TCAGCTGCAAGCAAGATTGGGGAAAGGGGGTTGGACAGGAATCTACAATAGGGCCTCAATTGTAAGTCTTAGCTGATCAGTGGCACAGGAACAAGAATGATTGGGGTTAGATCTTGGTGATCAAGAGGGCAGTACAGGGCCGACCTTAGGTTCCAACCAGTGTTGCATTGTTAAGGTAGAAATAAATTGTGGAGAACAATACATCCAGAATGAAGGAGCTCGGGTAAATTAGCATTAGTAAAACAAAAAAGTAACTAAAGATGATAAATTTCCATGGCTGGACAAACTGCATCTTAATGTTTTGAAAGATGGCAATAGCAACAGTGTCATCTTTCAAAATTCCATAAAAGGTGGAACTTTTCCCACAAAACAGGCAGCAAATTTCAGAAAGGAGGGAGATAAAAAAAATGGAAAGTTACAGATCAATCTGCCTTTGAGTTATGGAAAATAATGCAATCTATTAATACAGAAGTAGTAACATGATGCTTAAAATAAATAGGCTGAGTAGGGTCAAGTTTTATTTTCAATGACAAATGTTTAACAAATACATTCAAGGTTTTTTTTATGGTTTAACTAGCAGGAGTAAGATGGTGTGTATTTAGACTTTCAGAAATTGTCCAACTAAGTCCCATTTATAATTTGGACAAAGGGATCAAAATGTATGGAAGTTTGCTAACCAAAGCAGGGTGGCTGTGTGAGCTGAACAGGATTAGGAGAGGCTTCTTTGGATAATGATAGGTTAAATGAATGAGCAGGGACATGCAGATGAAATATCATGCAGAAAAATGGTTGGAAGAAACATAAAAAAGTATGTTCTTTATCCTGGGCATGATCAACTTGGTTGAGCGTCTGTGGCAATGCCCCAAAAGAAGAAAGAACAACAACACCCTGCAAAGACCAATGCGGAGACAACATCAGATGCACAACGGGGATACTCACAGTAAATACTGCAGTTTCCAGGGTAAAAGGGATTTCAAGACACTGCATAAAAACAGCAACTTGCCAGAATTTCAAGCTTTAGTTGCCTTCACTGGAGTTCATCCCCTTTCACTCACTAATGGCTCCTTGATCATGTGATTGATCTTTTCCACCTTGATCTTCATTAATGGAATGAATCAGCTTGGCATTCTATAAAGCCTTTGCCTAAAGCAAATATGGTTTAAGTGAGAAAAAGGTGGCATGGAGGCGCAGCGATAGAGTTGCTGCCTTACAACTCTGGGTTCCAGAGTTTACATTCTCCCCGTAGGTTTTCTTCGAGATCTTCGGTTTCCTTCCACACCAAATACAGGTTTGTAGGTTAATTGTGTTGGTATAAATGTAAATTGTCCCTCGTGTGGGTCTTGTGAGTCTGTGGAATTCTCTGCCTCAGGGGACAGTGGAGGCAGGTTCTCTGGAAACTTTCAAGAGAGAGCTAGATAGGGCTCTTGAAGATAGGGGATATGGGGAAAAGGCAGGAATGGGATACTGAATGTGTATGATCAGCCATGATCACATTGAATGACGGTGCTGGCTTGAAGGGCCGTATGGCCTCCTCCTGCACCTATTGTCTATTGATAGTGTGAGTGTGCGGGGATCGCTGGTTGGTGCGGACAAAGGGCCTGTTTCAGCACTGCATATCTAAGCTAAACGAAAACATGGGGTGAAGTCAGCACCAAAACTCAGAATCACAGTTCAAACACCAGTATCAAACTGGTGTCAAACCTGACATCAAACTGTCAAATATTGGCACATGCCAGATTTTGGTTAACAGTTACTACATCGCAAAGCATATTTTTGTAAAAGATAGATAAATATTTGAGGCAAAGGAAAATTAAAGCTTACAGGAAAAGGCCAAGGTTATATGATTGTTCCAGCAAATAATCAATGATCCTTTATGCACTTCCATACCTGCACTTCAAACGTCTGGATGGAATCCCCTTCCTCGTTATAGGTGTATTTTCCCAAAAGGACCCCTTCGGCTTGATTTTCATCATCCAAGCCCTGTGAACAAGTAGAAATTAGCAAGCTTTGCACACAGAAAATTACTCTCCAGTCACCCCAACAATTATACAAGCTGGTGAAAGTAGGACTTTCACCCTTGCCTGGAAAAAAAGCTTGGTTGAATATATAAAGTCATTTCATTTCAAACATAACTAGTAGTTCCCTAAAAGTCAATTGGAAAAATGTCATCACCTCATTTAGCACATGAATGAATCTGTACACAATCAAACAGAATGAAACGGTGGTAGAATCAGTGTGTCCCACCACAGGGGCCTCATCAGGCACCTCTATACCCCACAGAACTAAAATGGAAGCAAGTCATCCTCAATCCTGAGAGAATACCAGTGAAGAATTGTTCACCCCCACTCAGGAAAGCACTTGCCATAAAAATTGTCCCTAGTATGTGTAGGGTGTGTTAACTTTAATCTCATCTATTGGTTGTAAAGTTGCTTAATCACTGTATGAAGCTTTTGTGGTTAACAGTGTTGAGGATTGTGCAATAAAGTGACAAAACTCAGTGAATACAGTGAAAACCCAGAATCACAGTTCAAATACCAGTATGAGCAACTTGTGTAGCATGGAAGATTGAAGATTATATTAGTGGGCCTTCTATTTGAGGGGTTATTGTTCTGGACTGTGAAATGGAATTTGCTCATTTTTAACAGAACTTGTTAATCCTATTGACGTGGATTGTGGGAACACTCGGGACCCTGAACATGGAATCCAATGTCCAAGAAAGCCTTGCCATGTTCAGCAGCATGTTCCAGACAAACATCAAGGTTCCCAAATACACACTCATATTCTATAGGTTTCACTCACATAAACAGAGAAGTCTTGAGGGGCACTTCTAATTGATCCACCCAGAGAAATTGATCTGGGAATGTGCTCTAGGGTAAAGGCTGTAGGCCAGATCCATTCAGCAAGCTCGATGACAACAAAGCCTTGGGAGCCTTTAAATGGCCAACAGTTCCCAGGATGAACCTCCGGCTGCAAGAGAGAACAAGAACAAAAAAATTAGGAAAGAATCTCAGTTTCATTTAGATATTCAGCGCAGAAACAGGAAATATTAACACTGGTGGCCGATTATGAAAAGGGGAGATGCAACGAGACCTGGGTGTCATGGTACACCAGTCATTGAAAGTAGGAATGCAGGTGCAGCAGGCAGTTAAGAAAGCAAATGGTATGTTAGCATTCATAGCAAAAGGATTTGAGTATAAGAGCAGGGAGGTTCTACTGCAGTTGTACAGGATCTTGGTGAGACCACACCTGGAGTATTGCGTACAGTTTTGGTCTCCTAATCTGAGGAAAGACATTTTTGCCATAGAGGGAGTACAGAGAACGTTCACCAGACTGATTCCTGGGATGGCAGGACTTTCATATGAGGAAAGACTGGATAGACTCGGCTTGTACACGTTGGAATTCAGAAGACTGAGGGGGGATCTTATAGAAACTTACAAAATTCTTAAGGGGTTGGACAGGCTAGATGCAGGAAGATTATTCCCGATGTTGGGGAAGTCCAGAACTAGGGGTCACAGTTTAAGGATAAGAGGGAAGACTTTTAGGACCGAGATGAGGAAATCATTTTTTACACAGAGAGTGGTGAATCTGTGGAATTCTCTGCCACAGAAGGTAGTTGAGGCCAGTTCATTGGCTATATTTAAGAGGGAGTTAGATGTGGCCCTTGTGGCTAAAGGGATCAGGGGGTATGGAGAGAAGGCAGGGATGGGATACTGAGTTGGATGATCAGCCATGATCATATCAAATGGCGGTGCAGGCTCGAAGGGCCGAATGGCCTACTCCTGCACCTATTTTCTATGTTTATCCTACACACACTCGGGACAATTTTGTTTTACATTTACCAAGCCAATTAACCTACAAACCTGTCCGTCTTTGGAGAGTTGGAGGAAAAAACTCACGGGGAGAACATACAAACTCCGTACAGGCAGCACCCAGGGTTGGGATCGAACCGGGGTCTCTGGCGCTGTAAGGCAACAACTCTACTACTGTGCTGCCCACAATTATCCCCTTTGCTTTCAACAGAACACTGATTCTTCCGAAAGGGACAGGAGTTGGATTTTTGGACACGATCCACGTGAGGATACGAGGATACTTACACAGTAATGAAAGACATGGAGTGGATGTGGAAAGGATGTTACCACTGGTAGGAGGAGTCTAGGACCAGAGGTCATAGTCTCAGAATTAAAGGTGCGCTTTTAGAAAGGAGGAGGAACTTCATTGTCACAGAGGGTTGTGGACGCCAAGTCAGTGGATAATTTTAAGGCAGAGATAGACAAATTCTTGATTAGAACGGGTGTCAAGGGCTATTTTGGTAACAGGGATGGGTTGTTGGGATGGGGGTTACTATGGCAGGAATCTGCAGTATCAACCCCTCAATGTTTTCTGCCAATTTACCTCAACCCTGCACAATGAGAAAACGCGCTACAATTTTCCAGCAAAGCCCATTGGTTCATGGTGTGTCAATTTCCAGCTGCTTTTGGTTCATGGTGTGTCAATTATGAAGTTAATGCAGAAAAAAGGATTTACTGAGACATTTTTAACACACTGCCCCCAAGACAGATACTCTCACACTATCTACAAAGTATCAGGACAAGTACCTGAACCGGCAGGACCTCTGTCTCGGGCAGTGTGATCAAGTGCAACCCAAAATATGCTTTCTCCGATTACCTCTAAATCTTTCTTTGCTTTAAAATCTCAACCCTCTGGACTCGGGCACCTCTGTAAGCTACAGGCAAATGCTGGCAAATGGGATTAGTTGATGGTTGACGTGGACGTGTTGGGCACAAAGGGCCTGTTTCTGTGCTATATGACTCCATAAGTGGATATAAAAAATCTGAACTCAATTGAAGATTTGACAAACACACTGGCAATCTACATCCAGGGGAGAGGAATGGGGACCATAAAGCATCGTAGTTTGGTTAAAGCAGATGGAAGGAGCCCACATTTCCTTAAGGAAGGATATTTTTGCTATGGAGGGAACAAAGCAAAAGTGTAGCAGATTAACTGTAGGAATAGCAGGGCTGACGTATGAAGAGTAATCTGGTCAATATTCACTGGAGTTTGGAAGGAATGATCATTTTATAGAACTGGACTGGAAGATTCGAGGTAAGATGTTCTGATGCTGGGGAGTTTCAGGATCAGGATCACCGTGCGAGGATAAGGTGAGGTCATGTAGAACTCTGATGGGGAGAAATCTCTTCATCCAGAGTGGTGAACCAGAGGAATTCTCTATCATGGAATGCAATTGAAATCAGATCGCTGAATATACTCATGAGTTAAATATTGTTCTTGTAGCTCGAGGGACCAAGAGGTATGGGGAGAAAGGTATGGGAAGTCCCCCAACTGGGGACTCAATTTGGATGATCAGCCATGATCATACTGAGGGGTTGAGTGGGCTTGATGGGCCACATTGCTTACTCCTGTTCATAATTTCCATGTTTCTATTCCATATCCCACAACTGTGGTACTGAACAAGCACGCATGGTGGGCCAGTGCATGATTTTTTTGGACATATATATCAATACCTTACATTCTTCTGACAGGGAAGAACTGTTATGCAGACAGAGTATGTTTCACATAAACCTTGATAAAGCAGAAGACACACACTAGTTGTGGTGCCCCCAACAGCAAATCTTGAAGTTGTGGACCTATAGCGTCCCTGTACCTTGCTGCCTCTAGGAGAGTATTCAAAGGTCACTGCTTTCAAGACAGAAGGGAGCAGAAGTACAAGGATTATATACCTGAATGACAGCTCTGGGTGACCGAGATTGGTACCACAGTGGAAAGCCAAACAGACTAAGAAGAGCAGTCTTGGTCTCTAACGTCTCTGAGCAGCGTGTGTGGATCACACTGCCACCTGACAAGAGAAAAAATAATCATTATCATATCACTGAATGGACAAAGTTAATCATGAATCCTTCAAGAAATATACAGGTTTGCAGAGAACTGCAAAACTCTGGCAGAGGGATTGGAAAGTTTTTGCTTGAGTGCTGACCACTAAGAAGAACTTTCTAATTTGTCCAAGAACTCAACACATCCAGCACAACTGTTGAAATAATTGAATGTTACAATCACAATTGTTTAAGTAAACTTGAAAGCTAATTTTCATACAATGTCCAACAGGTTGGAGCACAGAATCCAGCTGAAACTTTAAATACACAGCTGAATGGCCACCAGGTGGCAGTGGTTGGATAAGTACCCTCCAAAATCTCAACCATTTACTTGCTTTCATCATTTTTCCATTCAATACAACTAGAATAAACAAGGAGCTATTTTTGCAAAAAAAAAGTACAATGAGAATGATTTCTGTAACATAAAATGGAAGCAAAACTTCCACCAGCTGACCAAGGTATAAAAATATTGTTATTTGTGGGCAGTTAGCTGGGAACATGTGCAACAAATGACTCCTGTCTGCATAGATTCTTTGTCTCAATAGTATAAAATCATATAGCATTACATCTGACCTAGTTTAGAGACAATCCAGAAAGGACAATTTATATTGTAGAACATATATTTCTCATATATTGTAGAACATTTATTTACTTAGCATGAACAGGCTCTTTTGTCCCACTGTGTCTGCACCGACCATGATGTCAACCTAACACATCCATCTGACTGGACACGGTCTACTCCCTGTCTGTACATGTATCTGTTCAAATGCCTTTTAAATATTACTATTGTATCTGCTTCCACCACCTCCCCTGACAGCACACCTACAGCTGTGCAAGAAAAACTTGCCTCACACATCTCCTTTAAACATCCCCCCCCCCCCCCCCCCCCCCCCTCGCCTTAACTCGCGTATTTGACATTTCCACCTTGGGGAAAAGACTGCCGTTCCATCTATATATCTCTCGTAATTTTATATACTTCTATCAGGTCTCGTCTTAGCCTCTGACGCTCCAGCAAAAACATTCCGTTTGTCCAACCTCCCCTTATAGCTAATATTCTATTCTAGCATTCTGTCTAATCCAGGCAGCATCCTGGTGATTCTGCAGATGGCTGAAACCTAAAGTAGATCTTCAGCTTTCTACACAATTCCAATTGTCCAATGTTAGCTTGAGAAGAACCAAGCTTCTATCCACCCTTCAAACCATGAGCTTGTCTTCTTTCCTTGCACTTCTACAGTGTTTAAGATTTCATTCGTCTGCCACTAGTTGCATCTTCATCGATCCAGCTGGTGTCGATGTTCATCTCAAATGTCTCCTGGTCTCCAGTCCATCTATTTTGTTCTCACTTTCTCTGCAACTTAAACTTTGCTTCAAGGAATAAAACTGGCTAACCAACAGAAGAGGGGAGCAATTAAATCAGGGCAGCAGTGATGGATCGGTAGACCTCCTGCCTGACAGCACCAGAGACTTGGGTTTGATCCTGACTACGGGTGCTGTCTGTACTGAGTTTTTACATTCTCCCTGTGGCTGCATAGGTTTTCTCCAAGTGCTCTGGTTTCCTCCCACACTCTAAAGATGTACAGGTTTGTAGGTTAATTGTAAGTTGTAAAATTGGCCAGAGGGCAGAATAAGACCCATCTTTTCTTCATACGCATTGAATGACTTGGAGTTCCAAATTTGCAGATGATACTGTGAACAGGAGATATTAATGGAATTGGAGGCAAATACAGAATAGGGTTTGAACAGGCTGGTTACAGCTGTAATTCAAATGTGAAATATTTATTTTTGAGAGGAGGAATAAGGCAATGTAAACTAGAGGGCACAATTCTAAAAGGAGTGAAGAAACAACAGTGTCTCTGGAATGGGTGACGTTTCGGGTCGAGACCCTTCATCAGACCTTCACGTCCTTCTTACACACGTGGTTGGTTTATGTGTCTAGTTTACTGAAAAAAGGAAGTTTCGGATGTTGTTTAAAAACTCCTGTACCTTCTAAATAACGGCTCAGGGTACAAGAGCAAAGAAGTGATGGGAGAACTTTGTAAAACACAGGCTTGGCCACAGCTGGAGCAATGCATCCAGTCCCGGCTGCCTTGCCCTCAGAAAGGCATGAAGCTTCGGAGAGAGTGCACAAGAGATTAACCAATATGTTTGCAGGGATGATGGAGCAGTGGACAGAATGAAGATAGCCAATGGTGCCCCAGGGCAAGGCCATCCCACTGATGTGAAAGAACACCCCATTCCACAGGATCAAGTCAAACATGACTAAAGTGCCAGCCCACACAACACCCTTTCAGTCTGTTACATTCAGAACTTTACTTGGCCCGGGCTTTTGTCTGATACTTACCAGCAGATTCCAGTGCATAATCCACCAATCCAACCCTGTCAGCGCTGTACAGTTTCAAGGCTTGCTCCACAATGCTTTTTACTTCCTACCAAAGGAAAAAATAACAATAATCTGGGATAAGAAGGGAGCAGTAGAGTGCAATAGAGTGTAGAGCCCACACACATACAGAAACCAGACGGCAATGCTCCCTTCAACAGTTCCCACAAAATGATCCCTCATCCATTCTCATAATCTGGAATTAGCAAGGTCCAATAAAAGTGAGCAATGGAGAGCCCACATATACTGCATAGAAGGCAGCAGGATTATGTGATCAGGGCAATCATTATTACAGTACATTGACATGGATAGGAGAGGTTTGGAGGGATATGGGGCAAACGCAGGCAGGTGGGACTAGTGTAGCTGGAACATGTTGGCTGGTGTAGATTTATGCAATGTTCTATTCAGTTTGACATTGCGTTACTATCTGTCCTTCACAGAAAGGTTCCTGTAGAAAACTACCTGTGACCACAAGTGATCAACATAGAACGAGCTACAGGCACTGTGGGAGAAGGACTTGATGGATCCCATCAGATGGCTCCCCAAGCAGATCGAGGAACTCGGCAACAGTAGTGTGAGGAGCCCTCCCAGTCAAACCCTGCCTGCTCGGTCAGAAAAGCACCCCACTGCACGCTGCCATTGAGCTGGTTGTGGTGTGGACAACATTCACCTTCTTATGCACTGGGTGTTTGACAGGAAGGTCAGAAGAAGAATGCAAGGGCTCTTGTCATGGTTCACCCTGAGCAGTTGTGTATCAGTGATCTATGAGCTGTTCACAGGGACGCACAACAAGATAAATGTCAACTGCTGCTGGAAGATCATTATCTCAGCGGAAGACTCACGTTGGTCTGCACAAAAATTGATCTTCCTGTTGGTAAAGGTGTCGGATAAAATGTTGTTAAATTAATTGCTGCCGACTGGCACATTCCAAGGTGCGAGTGTATGTGGTGTGAGGGACACACTGAAGCTCAGTGCAGTCACCGCAGAGGCTGTGGGGGAGTGGCCTTGGTCTAAGGTCTGGCCACCACTAGACACTGAGGGACTCTCAGACACTTCATGGGAGCACTGTTAAGGATGTGGTGTTCATTGACACATTGCAAGCGAAAGTGCTGAATTCATGAAACGTAGAGCAAGACATGCCCCAATTTCATTAACTCTACATATTATGAATACATTACTGTTCTGAACTACAATAATCTGCTCCAGAGTTAGAGCCACTGGATGCTTGCATGCTTGTACCTTCATAATCCCTGCTCTGACAGCTGCCGTGTGTGCCTCCATAGCCGGACCACGATGAAATGAAGCTTCTGCGAGGATCTTCCTCTCCAAGCCTGCAAGGAGGGCCTCAAGTTCCTTGCGCTTCACCAGCTGTGCTGTCAGTGGTTCCCCTTTGCGGTCTTCTGATGAACCGAAGAGCAGCTTGTGGACCAGTGGGAGCAACGTCGTCTCCTTCTAAACACACAAGAGCTGGATAGTCAGTGCTCCTCCTTGTAAACTTTGAAATCAATGCAAAGCAGTATCTTTGTCATCTTAAAAAATGCATTATTTTACAATTGTTGATCCTTTGGCGAGGGAGACAAGGCAAGGGAGTACATTATAGCTGAAAGGATACTGAACCGTGGAGGGGAACAGAAAGATCTTGGAGAGCTTGTTGTGTAGGAAGGAAATGCAGATGCTGGTTTACACTGAAGATAGACACAAAATGCTGGAGTTACTCAGCGGACCAGGCAGCATCTAATGTTCCCTCCTGCTGAGTTACTCCAGCATTTTGTGTCTATCTTTAGAGAGCTTGTTCATGCGTCTTTGAAGATAGTGGGACAGGCATCTTGGAACTGTTAGCTCAGCCGTACCTGTAACATTGTGTGGATTCTGGTTGCCTCCCTACAGGATTGATGGGAGTTCACTAGAGAAACACAAGAAAGGTTTACAACATTGGCAGGACTGCAGAAGAAAGGTTGCAAAGAGAGAGTCGCCAGGAACTGCAGCAGGTAGATTGTTTGAGTGGTTATAATAGTATAGAAAAAAAGACAAAATGCTGGAGTAACTCAGTGGGACAGGCAGCATCTCTGGAGAGAAGGAATGGATCATGTTTCGGATTGAGACCCTTTTTCAGACGTCTCGACCCGAAATGTCATCCATTCCTCCCCCCCCAGAGATGCTGCCTGTCTCGCTGATGTCTATCTGTGCAGCATCTGCAGTTTCTCCCTATACATAAGATGATGATATTCTTACTGGCCCATTCAGAGTAAACAAGGTAACCATCTTTCCGACACAAAGTTGGGAATGTAATTCAATTGGCACAAGGGTTTGATGCAATTAGTACAGTGGGCCAAGGGTTCACTGCGTGAATGGCTGTTGGAAGCAGAACTCACATTTACTGGGCACCTGAACCAGCAGAAGAGGCTGTGAGCGAGATTCACCTGGCCTCCCAGCACGTAAAACAGAAGCTGGGAACTATAGGTCAATTGACAGGTACATGGATAGGACAAGTTTGGAGGGATATGGACCAAACACAGGCAGGTGGGACTAGTGTAGCTGGGACATGGTGGCGGGTGTGGGCATTGGGCCGAAGGGTCTGTTTCCACACTGTATCACTCTATGATTCTAATTCATCCAGCACTCATAGTTCGCAAGAGGAAATAACTAATCATTTGGTAAGCTGCATCTAATCAAACGGAGCCGACATGGTTTAATAAAAATCATGTGTGGCAAAACTTGACAGGATGTGATAGGGAGTTGACACGGGAAACCTGTAAATGTAGTTGGGAAGGAACTGCAAATGCTGGTTTAAACCAAAGAAAGACACAATAAGCTGGAGTAACTTAGCGGGTCAGATAGCATCTCTGGAGAAAAGGAATTTTCTATTTGTTTTCTCCAGAGATGCTGTCTGACCCACTGAGTTACTGCAGCTTTTTGTGTCAATCTCCTGTAAATGCAGTGTGTATTCAGATCTCCAAAAGGCATTTGCCACATATGAGGCTGCTGCTGCAAAAAAAAATTAAGAGCCCCCTTAATTTAGAGGAAATGTTCTAACATGGACTGAAAGGCGGCAGTCATATAGAAAAAAAGGTTAGAATAAATGCGTGAAAACTGCAGATGGAATAAATCTGAAAAACAAAATGCTGGGAGCACTCGGGTCAGGCTGCATCTGTAGCCAGAGAAACAGAATTGGGGAGGTGACAAAAGAAACTTGTAAAGCTGCACAGGTGGGTGGATGACTCTGATAGTGTAAAACCAGGTGGCCATGGGGACAAGCTGCACACAAAGTTATCTGGTCATGGAGTGAATAGAAGCGGTTAGATGATAAGAAAAATAGACAAAAGATCGTAGCAATTGCAAAATGCAGAGCAAGAAGACATGTCTAGGAAGGAACGGCAGATGCTGGTTTAAACCGAAGATAGACAACGGGACAGGCTGCATCTCTGGAGAGAAGGAATGGGTGACATTTCAGGTGGAGACAAGACATAACTGGCAGGTCAGCATGGACATGCCCTCCACTTTTGGATAGAGATTTTTAAAAAACAAGCCAACCCAATTATCACAAATGTGCAACTGATACTAACAGAGGAATCAAGTTGCCCAAGATTATTGAATTCAGTTCAAGCCCAGAGGACTGCCATGAGCCCAAATGGAAGGTGAGATGCCATTCCTCAAGATTGCTTTGAGCCTCATTGCAACAGTGCAGGAAGTCACAGACTGTTCAGTCACTCCCACATCCAAGAGTCAGAATGAGATAACATGAAGCTCAGGAGTGCCCCATGGAGCGAACACAGGTTCTCCACAAAGTAGAAACCCAACGCCTGTTTAGTTTCTCCGTGTAGAGGAGACCACATCGTGAACACAGGGAAAGGAGCAGAGGGGGAAAAGGAGAGACAGTGAGAGAAAGGGAAGAACGCAGTAGAGAGGGAGGGAGTGAGTGGGAGTTGAGTGTGAAAGAAGGGGGGGGAAGAGGGCAAGATACTTTCCACACTTTCCTCTTCATCTCAATCTCTTTGATCATCTTCAAGGCAGAAGTGCTAAGCTTTGGCCTTTTACAGTTAAATAAAAGACTATTTGGGAAAACTTACATCAATCATACTTTTAACTCTGCTTTCCAGAGCTTGCATAGTGGAGTCCATGTCCTTCTGGCCCGCACGTACAGCCTGTAGCTCCAGCCGTGTCTGGCTGAGCTGCTCCTCCAGCAGCGCCAGTGCAGTCAGTAGCTGCTTCTGTTCATCTGTCAACCTATAATAATAATAAATATAATTTTATTAGCCAAGTATGTATACATACAAGGAACTTGCCTTGGTGCTTTGCTTGCAAAAACATGATATACAGTGGACAATTAAAAATAAAACATTATGATTCAAACATGTGGAAATAAAGTACCAGAGTAAAAAGAGTCGACAGATTTTTGGCTGTTGAGTAGAGCTACTGCTCGTGGAATAATATTGTTTTTATGGCTGGCTGTGGCCCAGGCAAAACTTGTCCTATTCAGGACAAAGCAAGCCATCAGAGTACAGGAGCAGAGGTGGCATGGTGGTGCAGCATTAGACCTACGGCCTTACAGTGCCAGAGACCTGGGTTCAATCCTGACTACCGGTGTAAGGGTGATCGTTGGTCTGCACGGACTCGCTGGGCCGAAGGGCCTGTTTCCACGCTGTACCTCTAAACTAAAAATGACGTTGATCTGTTTCACGCAGCAGCCGACGAAGCCCCCCCCCCCCCCCCCCCCCAGGGTCTGCTGCTACTCCACTCCTATCTGGAAACACACAGCATCAGCATTATACTGCTCACAGCTCAGCCACAGGCAAACCTGCTGCCGTGATACACCCCAGGGGCATCTTGATGCATCTGCAGATAATGTGGCCTACAACATCAACACCCAACACCTAAACGGCCTGTCCCACTTGGCGAGTTTTTCAGCGACTGCCGGCATCATTGACGGACGTATCAGGTCACCGAAAAATCTGCGGCGTGACGCAGCGTGATGACGTATGACGCACGGTGTTTTTTTCTGTGTCGCAACATTTCTTTTGTCCCCGCTGGATTTTGAAATGTTCAAAATCGTTTGGCAACGCCGGCAGTCTCCGAAAAAAACGCCAAGTGGGACAGGCCCTTAAATTATTTATTTATCTCTAACGTTGTGAGCAGTTGGTGCAGTCTAGAAACTGCCACAGTGCAGCTTTGTACCTTTCCACAGCAGATTCCATTTCCTTCACCTTCTGCAACATCATCTAGGAATAGAAATTTAAAAAAAAGTTTATTTTCAAGTTCGGAGGCTTTTTAATTCTACTCGCAGCTACTTATTTCACAACATACACGTCAAATTTACAAATATGTCACTTTTCCACACTTCATATTTCCTTATAACATAGGCCATTTCAGCCCATCAAATCAATGCCAGCTCTCAGAGAATCCCAGTCCTTCACAAATTTTCCTTGAAACGAGTTCCTCCCAAATTCCCATCAATTGCCCGCAGAATCCACCATTCAATTTAAAGCAAACTTCACTGAACTGCAGCAGCTTAACACCCTGAGGATGGGAAATGCAGGGAATTCTCTGCCCAAGTGGCTACGGAGACTAGTCCTTGAGAACAGTTCAACACCGAGGTGACTGGCCTTGATATCACGGAATTGAGAGTATGGCGTTAAATGATGCCGAGATATATGGTCTGACTGAGAGGTAGAGCAGCTGAGTGGCAGCACGGTGGTGCAGCGGTAGAGTTGCTGCCTCACAGCACCAGAGGCCCAGGTTCGATCCCAACTACGGGTGCTATCTATACGGAGTTTGTACGTTCTCCCCGTGACCTGCGTGGATTTTCTCCAGGTGTTCCGGCTACCACCCACACTCAGACGTACAGGTTTGTAGGCTAAATAGCTTAGTAAAATTGTAAATTGTCCTTAGTGTGTGCAGGATAGTGGTAGTGTGTGTGGGTCGCTGGTCGGCGCAGACTTTCCACGCTGTATCTCTAAAACAAAACAATAAAAAGACTAAAAGCAGCCATTTCAGACAGAAAGTGAAGGAAAGCTTGCCATGCTTGGACCAGAGGCCTTAGCCTCAGAATAAAAGGACATTCCTTTGGGAAGGAGTTGAGGAGGAATTTCTTTAATCATAGGGTGGTGAATCTGTGGAATTCACTGTCACCGTAGGCTGTGGATCTTGTTAAGGCAGAGATAGATATATTATTGATTAGTATGGGTGTCAGGGGTTATGGGGAGAAGGCAGGGGAATGGGGTTAAGAGGGTAAGGTAGATCAGCCATGATTGAATGGAGGAGTAGACTTGATGGGCTGAATGGCCTAATTCAGCTCGTATCACTTATGAACCACGACTCCCTGTGCCCTCTCTACCCCTTCTCCCGCACCAGCTCCCTCTCCCCGCACCCACCTTGCAATCATCTGGTGACAGCGCCGGCTCCGTCAGCTCCTCATGCATCTGCTGGATGGCGGCAATGTCAGGCTGGAAGCAAACACAAGCAGCGTTACAGTCTCACCAGGGGCACGCACCCACCCCACCTCTGTCCAACACAGAGTGAGCATTTGCAGAGAGAGATTATGAAATGTGTGCAGATTTGTAAGTTAATTGGCCGCGGTAAATTGCCTCTTCCATGTCGGCAAGTGGAGAATCAGGGGGAGACAATATGGAAAGAATAAAGTTTAGTTTATCGTCACGTGTACTGTGAAAAGCTTTTCAGTTCAGTTCAGTTTTATTTGTCATATGTAGGTTAACACAGGGTCAACGGTACAATGAAATGTGTTAGACAAGACAAAGGGTCACCTCAGCAATGATATTACAAGGATAAAAATAAGAATCACTGCCAGACAGGGATGGGGGAAGAGGCCAAGCTGCCAACATTTGACACTCACCTCCACCCTTTCCAGCGACTCGAAGGGCAGCATGTTCTGAAGCTCATCCTGGTTCTGAAGGGTTACCTTGCCCAGCAGCTTGATGATTTGGGCTGGTGTCAGCGAGAGAGGGAGGCTTATGGTTTCAGACGACTCACTGCCCCAGTCCAGCCCAGCCCGGAAGGCAGCGGTCAACTGATCCAGCTCCTTCTCCATTCTGTGCACTCGCACCTGCAGGTCAGCCTAAGAACAGAGCAAGACGGTCAGCTTGGGCAGTATGGAGGCGCTGTGGCAGAGTTGCTGCCTTACAGCATCAGAGACCCGAGTTTGACCCTGACTATAGGTGCTGCCTGTACGAAGTTTGTACGTTCTCTCCGTGACCTGCATGGGTTTTCTCCGAGATCTTCGGTTTCCTCCCACACTCCAATGTAGATTAATTGGCTTAGTATTAATGTAAAATTGTCCCTAGTGTATATGGGATGGTGTTAGTGTGCGGGGATCACTGGTCGGTGTGGACCTGGTGGGCCAAAAGGCTTGTTCCCGCGCTGTATCTCTAAACTAAAGTCCATATCAACCTGACCCAGAATATAGCCATCGCCGCCCTTCAATGAGACCGTGCACCACACATTTATTGTCAAGGCCAGGTTCCACAGCATGGAGGGGGGACACCTCCAACCTAATGCAGGCCAACTGCAGCCAACACAGGCAAACTCTCCATCCTGCAACCCCATCTCAACCCCCAACTCTCCACCCCATTCACTCTGCCCCCAACCCACCCAGCAGCCCACCCCTTCTCCTCCACTTATCTCACATCTCTCCTCTATTTTCCCCTCAACTACTTTCTCCCCAGGGTGGAAATGTCAAAGACCAGAAGGTACAGCTTACGATGAGAGGGATAAAGTATAAAAGGTGATAGATTTTTTAAACCAGGTGGATGCTTGGAACACGCTCTGCCAGGAGACGCGGTGGAGGCAGATACGACAGAGGTATTTGATAGTCGTATGGAGATGCAGGGAATGGTGGGATATGGATCGTGTGCAGTCAAGCAAGATTAGTCATCTTTGCATTATGTTCGACATTGACATTGGGGGCTGAAATGCTATTCCCCTGCTGCTCCCTCCTCCCACCCACATTTCCAGCACTCCTCTGCCTTTCATCTCTGCTCACCCATTCCCCCACTGGCCATGGGAAAGCTTTGATCAACATTTCTCCAGTGACAGCCCGGTGCTTGGGTTCAAGTCGTTCCAGCAACAACACTTACGGGCTGCAGGAAGGTCAAATCCCACCTCGGGTGTGAGCGTGTGTGCGTGCGCGACACCTCTCGGGTGTGAAATTAAACGCTGCCTTGTCCCTGGGTGGCAGCTCTGGCCAACACCTCCCAACCACAGCCACAAAGCTGCAAGTCTCACTGCACTTTCTGCCTGGGGATTGTGTGCAGTTTAATTTCATTTAGAGATACAGCAAGGAAACAGACCATTTGGCCCATCGGGTCTGCATCGACCAGCGATCCCCAACACTAACACTATCCCACACACACAAGGGATAATTTATACCAAGCCAATTAACCAACAAACCTGTACATCTTTGGAGTGTGGGTGGAAACCGAAAATCTTGGAGAAAACCCACACGGTCACGGAGAGAACGTACAAACTTCATACTGACAGCACCCATAATCAGGATTGAACCCGGGTCTCCGGTGCTGCAAGCGTTGTAAGGCAGTAACTCAACCGCTATGCCACAGTGCCGTCCTTGATTCCACATTTACTGACCGGAGCAGACATCCATACCATGTGCGGTAACTGTCAAATGACAAAGATTACCCCCAGAATGCTTTGGATCTAAATAAGTATGAGTTGGCCCACAGGGATTGTTCTCACGAGGGAGGTGAGCTGGCCACACAGAAGCGGGCAGCTAACGAAGGGTGTGCAAACCCCAGACACGGGCGGGGAGCTCAAAGCTGCACAACACGGCTAGTGTCGAGAAACCAGCTAGCAAGCTGTCAGAATGCATAGGAGGGAACTGCAGATGTTAGTTTAAACAGAAGATAGACACAAAAACTGGAGTAACTCAGCGGGTCAAGTAGCATCTCCAGAGAGAAAGAATAGATGACGTTTCGGGTCGAGAACTTCCAGAAATGTCACCTATTCCTTTTCTCCAGTGAATCTGCCTGACCTGCTGAGTTAGTCCAGCATTTAATGTTTCGCAAGTCTGTGCAGTTGTGCACAGTGGTCGGTTCAGTGGTGTTGGGAGCGTGTACAACTGCTCTATCTCTAAAGTAAACTGCACCTGCAGAAATCAGTTAGGGCAGGCTGGAGTGGGATTCAGAGGGTGAATTCAAGGAGGTGCACTACCCCTGCTGTCATCCTTGGGTACTCTTTCTCTCCCAGGGGCGGAAATCGCTATTAAAACATGAGGGACACGCAATTCCTTGGTGGCCACGCACATGCGCGCGCACACACACGTACACACACACACACACACACTCGCGCACACACACGTACACACACACACACACACACAGAAACTCGCGCACACACACACACGCGCGCACACACACGTACACACGCGAGGTTTCGGCCATGTGCCCTGTGGACAGTAACATCGGGAGCTGACCTGGTTGGTGACCGACTCCGAACTCCAGCAACAGCAGCTTCGTCCGCCCCGAATTGTGGGGCTTGAATCGGCCCGTTTGCGGGGCCTTTCATCGCCCGGCTTGGTTTAAAATCGGCCGGCGGAGGCTTCAACATTGGGAGCCTCGATCTCAATGCAACAGATTGATTTTAAGCCGCGCCGGGCGATGAAAGGCCCCGTGAATCGGCTGATTCAGCCCTTAGAAAACTTCTGATACCCGCTTGAATCTTTCAAAAGCTACAATGTGATAAATAACACTTAAACAAATAAAACTGAAGCAAATAAAGGCAAACAGAAGAACCGACCTTGAAGGGGGAAAAAAATACTAAATAACGTGACTGACCTGAATGAGGGACTTACCTGCAAGCCAGCCAGTAAACCCGTTCGAACCGTTTTAATCTTTCCCATCCACCAATACATCCAATTAGTTCAAATGGTAACTGTACCCGCATCAGACAGCTTTAAGAAATTCTCCGTGAATACCTTCAGTAATACTTGAAGGTCAAAATACAATTGGTGACACATTGTGTTAATACGATGTTACTAGAGACAATTAACAAGCGCTTAACAGTGACACCCCCACTGTCTCGCGGAAAGCGGAGATTTTAATAGAAGTTTTTTTTTTCACCGAATTTCAAAATCCGGATTACAAAACATGGGGGGGTCAACACCATGACTATCCTGGAGTCCCAGGGACAGACAGCTAATGGCATGTTGGCCTTCATAACAAGAGGATTTCAGTATACATAGAAACATAGAAAATAGGTGCATGAGGAGGCCATTCGGCCCTTCGAGCCAGCACCGCCATTCATTGTGATCTTTGTGAGTATAGGAGTAAAGAGGCTCTTCTGCAATTGTATAGGGCTCTGGTGAGACCACATTGTGTCCAGTTTTGGTCTCCTAATTTGATAAAATTAGGAGGGCCGAATGGCCTCCTCCTCCACCTATTTTCTATGTTTCTATGACATGATTGTGCCGATGACCTCCTGTGATTGTGCACGTTACTGTGTTGCGTGTGGCTGTACCAGAAGGTGGGAAAGGGGTGAATGGACTGCGAGGGATCCTGCAGCCAGGACAGCTCCAGGGTAATAAGGTCATAAGTGATAGGATCTGAATTAGGCCATTCAGCCCATCTACTCTGCCATTCATTCATGGCTGATCTATCTCTCCCTCCTAACCCCATTCTTCTGCCTTCTCCCCATAACCTCTGACACCCGGACTGCTCACGGGCAGCCGTGACCTACGGAGGCGGAGGGCTCCAGGAGGAAGAGCTTGAGTGCACGAGGATGGGACTCACCTGAGGGTTCACCTGAGTGCTTTCCAGCGCACCCGGATTCTCGGCACGAGACCAGATACCTCTGGGTGACATCAAGACGCCAATGCCTGCAGAGGCAGAAAGGTTGCACTGAAGCAAGCAACATTCAAGGTATGCAGTCGCCTCAGTCCGCTCACTGCACTCAGTCTGCCTGGACCTACCAGATCTCCCAGTTGCCAAACACTTTAATTCCCTTTCTCATTCCCACACTTAACCTTTCTGTCCTGGGCCTCCTCTATAGTCAGAGTGAGGCCAAATGCAAATTGGAGGACTAACATCTCATATTAAAACCCAGCGGTATGAATATGATTTCTATAAGTTCAAGTAAAACTTGCATTCCCTCTCTCTCCATCCCTCCCCCACCCAAGTTGTACCAGCTTCAGTCATCTTGATGAGTTTCATTGTAGACTTTCTCACCCAACAAACAGCTAACAACGGCCTGTTTCTTTATCAGTTACATTTTTGCATATCTTTCACTCATTTGTTCTATATCTTCTACATCACCGTCTATATCTCTCATTTCCCTTTCCCCCGACTCTCAGTCTGAAGAAGGGTCTCGACACAAAACATCACCTATTTCTTTTCTCCAAAGATTCTGTCTGACCTGCTGAGTTACTCCAGCATTTTGTGTTTATCTTCGGTGTAAACCAGCACCTGCAGTTCCTTCCCACACATTAACAGTTGCTTTTTACCACAAATCTAATTTTGGTTCCAATGTACCACTCACCTTTTACCCTTTGACCAGCCTGCCATGTGGGACCTTGCCAAAAACCTCACTGAAAACCATAGTCTCCATGAAACATGCTGCCCTTATCAATTCTTTGTCACCAACTCAAACATTTAACCATCAGTCAGACAGAGCTTTCCTGCATGAACTCCATCCTGACAACCTCTCCTTAACTCAACTTTTAGACAATAGACAATAGGTGCAGGAGTAGGCCATTCGACCCAGCACCGCCATTTCATATGATCATGGCTGATCATCCACAATCAGTACCCCGTTCCTGCCTTCTCACCATATACATTGACTCCGCTATCTTTAAGAGCTCTATCTCACTCTCTTGAAAGCATCCAGAGAATTGGCATCCACTAGCAAGAATGTCCTTCCTCAAATATGGAGACCAAAACTCAGATTCAGATTCAGATTCAACTTTAATTGTCATTGTCAGTGTACAGTACAGAGACAACGAAATGCAGTTAGCATCTCCCTGGAAGAGCGACATAGAATATGATTTCAATCAATAAATCTATTTACATGACTGCATGTAAAACTGCACACAATACTCCAGGTGTGGACTCACAAGGGCTCCGTACAACGGCAGAAGGAACTCTGCTCCTATACTCAACTCCTCTTGTTATGAAGGCCAACATGCCACTAGCTTTCTCCACTGCCTGCTTTACCTGCATGCTTACTCTCAGTTCTAAAAATCATTCATTTCTAAATTAATTTTATACCAGTTAAAATCTATTGCATTCATTTGTCCTCCACAGGTTAAGCTAACTGGCCTGTAATTTCTTGGGCTCTCCCATGCTCCCATTTTAAACAACCGTATGTTAGTAATCTAATCCTCCAGTATTACTCCTGCAGTGAGGAAGAATTAAAATGTCACGGTTGGAGCATCTATAATTTCTTCCCTGGCTCCGTTCAACATCCTGGGATACATTTCATCCGAGCCTGGTGAGTTACCCATTGACTAAAATGACGGACTCTTGATGCCTCCCCTTATTCTCTACATGTCCCATACAATATTTCACATTTGTTTACTGTAACAATATTATCCCCCTCGTATGAATAGTTACAACTAATCAAGGTTCACCCCCGGGGAATTGAAATCCAACAACATTGTCCTTGTACATTTAAGGTAGACAAAAGTGCTGGAGAAACTCAGCGGGTGCAGCAGCATCTAAGGAGCAAAGGAAATAGGCAACGTTTCGGGCCGAAACCCTTCTTCAGACTGATGTAGGGTGGGGGTGGGGGGTGGGGTGGGGCGATGGGGAGAAGAAATGAAAAAGGAAAAAGGAAGAGGAGGAACCCAAGGGCTGCCCTCAGAACCAGTGCAAGTGCCCGAGGAATATTCAGCCCTCTCTCCTGCACCATCACTCCCCTACTCATCACCCACACCTACACTCACTGTACCAGCTACTGGGAGCAATCTGGAGATTAGCATCTTTGCACGCGTTAGAACAGCAAGATTATCAAATACAAGCACCCTGATGATAGAATATGAAGACAGGGATGTAATGCTGAGGCTTTATGAGGCACTGGCCAGACCACATTTGGAGTATTGTGAGCGGTTTTGGGCTCCACCTCTAAAGAAGGAAATGCTGGCGTTGGAGAGGGTCCAGAGGATGATCCTAGGATTGAGTGGGTTGACGTGTGATGAGCATTTGTAGGCACTGGGCCTGTACTCGCTGGACCTGTACTCGCTGTAGGATGAGGAGGGACTTCATTGAAACTTGCCGAATAGTGAAAGGCCTGGATAAAGTGGATGTGGAGTGGAATTTCTTTAGTTAGGGAGTGGTGAATCTGTGGAATTCATTGCCACAGACTGCTGTGGAGGCCAAGTCAATGGGTATTTTAAAGGTGGAGATTGATAAGATTCTTGATTAGTACGGGTGTCAGAGGTTATGGGGAACAGGCAGGAGAATGGGGTTAAGAGGGAAAGATAGGTCAGCCATGATTGAATAGTGGAGTAGACTTGATGGGCCAAATGGCCTAATTCTACTATAATTTATGAACAATATAACACAACCTCAATTCAGCTGCTTGGACCTCACTCTCTAATTCCAATAAGAACCTTGGGCTCTGGATACTCAGTTTACACTATAAATTCACCAGTGTTGTTCTGTCAAACAGACTGCTAAATACAGCCCAGGGCCCACCCCAATCCTTCCCTCCACCTTTAATCCTTTACTCTCAACATGACTGTTTCTCCTCATGCTTTGCCTCAACTGCTCGAACCCTCAGTGAAGATTTTCTCTTCATATTGTCCTGCAGACATCAATGATCGATGAAGTGAGATGTGAAATGGAGCAGGT
Organism: Leucoraja erinaceus; assembly: GCF_028641065.1. NCBI lineage: Eukaryota > Metazoa > Chordata > Chondrichthyes > Rajiformes > Rajidae > Leucoraja > Leucoraja erinaceus. Next base: position 53,247 of record NW_026576820.1, read on the forward strand.
CCTTACCCAGTAATGCCAGCAACACCAGCAGCATCCACTTCTTCACGTGAGGGACACACCTGGAGGGGAAACACACACAAGTCAGCCGGCTATTGAACCCAACCCTGTCTCAAGCGAGATGGACACAAAAAGCTGCCGTAACTCTGTGGGTCGGGCAGCATCTCTGTAGTCTGAAGAAGGGCGTTGTCCTGAAATGTCACCCATTCCTTCTCTCCAGAGGCGCTGCCCGACCCGCTGAGTTACTCTAGCTTTTTGTATCTATCATTGGTTTAAAACACCATCTCCAGTTCCTTCCCACACACGTTTCAAGCAAATCGAATGCTCCCATCAAACAGACAGAATCAGGTCAATGATTATGGTCAAGAGATGGACAGACCCCTCCATGGACCCACGCTGCTGACAGACCTTCACTCCACAAACCCAAAGCTCAGAGCCATGGTGACACTGGTGTAAAGATTAGTCAACCTAGGGTACAGTATCAGAGGGCTGTTCTGTGCTGGATGTATCTGGGGTAGAGTGTGGGCAGGCTATCTTATAGTCTGTGGCTCGAAGGGTCGAATGGCCTACTCCTGCACCTATTTTATCTATGTTTTTTCTATGTTTCTCGTGGGTTTATCTGGGGTAGTACAAGTGGGTTGGCCTGTGGTGGGTTTACCTGGGGTACAATAAATGGGTTATCATTTTTTAAAGTTTAGTTTAAAGACACAGCACAGAAACAGGCCCTTCGGCCCACTGAGTCCGCACCGACCAACGATTCCCATCCATTAACACTACCCTACACAGTCTAGAGTGATAGAGTGATACAGTTTGGAAACAGATCCTTCGGCCCAACTTGCCCACACTGGCCAGCAATATCCCAGCTATACTATTCCCACGCCTGCGCTTAGTCCATATTCCTCCAAACCTGTCCTATCCATGTACCTATCTAACTGCCTTTTAAAACAATGGGATAGTCTCAGCCTCAACTACCTCCTCTGGCAACTTGTTCCATGCACCCACACCTTTTGTGTGAAAACGTTACCCTTCGGATTCCTATTAAATCTTTTCCCCTTCACCTTGAACATATGTCATCTGGTCCTCGATTCCCCTACTCTGGGCAAGAAACTGTACATCTACCCGATCTATTCCTCTCATGATTTTGTATACCTCTATAAGATCTCCCCTCATCCTACTGCGCTCCATGGAATAGAGATCCAGCCTTCTCAACCTCTCCCCATAGCTCACACCCTCTAGTCCTGGCAACATCCTCGTAAATCTTTTCTGAACCCTTTCAAGCTTAACAATATTTTTCCTATAACATGGTGCCCAGAACTGAACACAATAGTCTTAATGCGGTCTCACCAATGTCTTGTACAACTGCAACATGATCTCCCTGTTTCCACAATCAATACTCTGACTGATGAAGGCCAATGTGCCAAATCCTTTTTGACCACCTTATCTACCTGCGACTCGACCTTTAAGGAACCATGCACCCATACTCCTAGATTCCCTCTACAACATTACCCAGAGGCCTACCATTTACTGTGTAGGTCCTGCCCTTGTTCAATGTCCCAAAATGCAACATCTCACAAATCTCGGTATTAAATTCCATCAATCATTCCTCAGCCTACCTAGCCAATCGATCCAGATCCTGCTGCAATCTTTCACAACTATCTTCACTATTTGCAAAACCACTTACTTTTGTATCATCAGCAAACTTGCTAATCTTGCCCTGTATGTTCTCATCCAAATCATTGATGTAGATGACAAACAGTAACGGGCCCAGCACCCAACCCTGAGTCACACCACTAGTCACAGACCTCCAGTCCGAGAAGCAACCTTCCACCATCACCCTCTGCTTCCTTCCATGGAACCAAGTTCCTATCAATTCAGCTATCTCTCCTTGGATCCCATGCGATCTAATCTGTCAGAGCAGTCTACCATGCAGAACCTGGTCGAACGTCGTACTGAAGTCCATGTACACGACAGCTCTGCCCTCAGCGACCTTTTTGGTCACGTCTTCAAAAGAATCAATCGGATTTGTGAGACATGACCTCCCACATACAAAACCATGCTGACTATCCCCAATCAGCCCTTGCCCAACCAACTGCCTGTATAACCTATCCCTCAGAATAATCTCTAGTAACCAGCTGCAGATTTAAGCCAGCTCTTCCCAGCAGTTTCCATAAATTTCAACACAACATTTGGGCTCCCCTCATTTATTTCCCCTCTAGTTTCCCCTCAATGTCCTCGGATATATATATCTGTTCAGGTCCCGGAGATTTGTCTGCCTTCAAACACGACAGTACCTTCAATACTTCCTTGACGGTAACACAGACTGCTCTCAAGACACTTCCATTGACTGCTCCAAGTCCCTCCATCCTACCGTCCTAGCGGAGCTGGTCCTTAGCCTCAATAACTTTTCCATTGACTCCTCCCATTTCCTCCAAATCAAAGGCGTAGCTATGGGCACGCGCATGGGCCCCAGCTATGCCTGCCTCAATATAGACTATGTTGAACAATCCTTGTTCGAGGTGTACCGTGGCCCTATCCCCGAACTCTAACTCCGCTACATTGACGACTGCATTGGTGCTACCTCCTGCACCTATGCAGAACTCACTGACTTCATCCATTTCACCACTAACTTCCATCCGGCACTCAAATTCACCTCGACCATTTCCAACATCTCCCTACCGTTTCTAGACCTCACTATCTCCATCGCAGGTAACAGACTACTGACCGACATCTACTACAAACCCACTGTCCCATTGCTAGCTGGACTACACTTCTTCCCACCCTGCTTCCTGTAAGGACTCTATCGCCTATTCCCAATTCCTCTGTCTAGGCCCCATCTGCACCCAGGATGAGGTGCTCCAAACCAGGGCATCGTAGATATCCTCATTCTTTAGGAAACGTGGGGTTCCCCTCTTTGACTATAGATGAGGCTCTCACCAGGGTCTCTTCTATATCCCGTAGCTCTGCTCTCACTCCTCATCCCCCCCACTTGTAACAAGGACAGAGTTCCCCATTGTCCCCCCTTCCACCCTAGCAGCCGTCACATACAACAGATAATCCTCCGACATTTTCGCCACCTCCAACGGGATCCCACCACTGGCCACATCTTCCCATCTCCTCTCCTTTCGGCTTTCCGCAGAGGCCGCTGCCTGGCCAATTCGTCCCTTCCCACCCAAACCACCCCCTCCCCTGGTACTTTCCCTTGCAACTACAGAAAATGCTGCACTTGTCAATTTGTCTTCTCCCTTGACTCCATCCAAGGACCTAAGCAGTCTTTCCAGATGAGGCAGAGGTTCACCTGCACTTCTTCCTTTCTTCTCCCCCCGTACCCCCCACCCCCACTCCCATATCAGTCAGAAGAAGGGTCTCGACCAGAAATGTCACCTATTCCTTTGCTCCATAGATGCTGCCTCACCCGCTGAGTTTCTCCAACATTTTTGTGTATCTTCCGTCCATCTGTCTTTCACCTCGGTAAATACAGAGGAGAAATATTCATTGGGGACCTTGCCCATTTCCTGTAGGTCCACACAGATGTGACTGCTTTGATTCCTGAGCGGTCCCACTCTCTCCTTTTCTCCCTTATGTATTTATAAAATCTTTGTTGCTACCCGCCAGAGCTATCTCCTGGCCCCTTTTGCCCTTCTGATCACCTTTTTCAGCTTACTCTTTAGTTCATGAAACTCCTCCAGTCAACTTGAGCGAGACCTTCAACCTGCTCCAGTCAACTTGAGCGAGACCTTCTCTCATACCCTCAAAGTTGACCTTACCCCAGTTGTGCATTTTAACACGTGGATCCTCACCGTCCCTATCCATAACTATCTTAATCCTAATCGTCCTGTAGTCACTGGACCCAAAAGGCTCCTCCACACACACTTCAATAACTTGCCCTTCCCAATTTTCCAATACTAGATCCAGCGTTGCCCTCTCACGTGTGGGGGCCTCCACATACTGTTTAAGAAAACTCTCCCGAACACTTTTGAGGAATTGCACCCCATTTAAATCCTTCACGCTATGATTTTCCCAGTCTATATTGGGAAAGTTAAAATCCCCTACTACAACAACCTTATTTGACCTGCAGCTGACTGCAATCTCCTGGTACATTTGTTCTTCTAATTCCCGTTGACTATTCGGGGGTCTGTAGTACACCCACAACAAGGCGATCATCCCTTTCTTGTTCCTCAGCTCCACCCATATAGCTTCACTAGACGAACCGTCCGTAATGTCACCTCTGAACACTGCCGTGACATCCACCTTAACCAACAATGCAACCCCCCTCCTCTTTTTCCCCACCCCTGTCTGTCCTGAAGCTCCTGTACCCCGGGAACATTGATCTGCCAGTCCTGCCCCTCCCTTAACCAGGTTTCAGTCATGGCTACAACATCCCAGTCGCTCGTACCTATCCATGCGCTCAGCTCATCTGCCCCACCCGTCAGACCCCTTTATGTGCAGTTTAAACCAACCCTCCTTCCTCGTTCTCTGCCTTTCACCTGCCTATTCTGTCCACTAACCTTCCCCACACCACCCTCCATACAAACTTCTAGCCTCAGGTCATGGGGTCTCTGTTGCTGTAAGCGTTGTAAGGCATTGTCGGCTACAGTGAGAATGGGCTGTTCTATGGTGAATGTACCTGTAGCAGTGAGAGTGGGCTGTTCTGTGGTGGGTTTATCGGGGGCTCAGTGTGACTGGGTGTCCTGTGGGAGGGTGTGTTCAGTACAGAGGTGGGGAGGAGATGGAGGAGGCAGTGGGGATGGGTGACTTTGCTTCAGTTAACCAGGTGGAGGAAGGGAGTCTGTGGATCCCAGGAGCACGTACCTGGACAGAGTAAAGACATCGATCAAGGAGATGGCCGTTGTTAACTGGTACCAGGCTGTGCGCAACCACCAGTACACCAGGGGCAGAGCTTTTTCTGAAAGACAGCAACACAACATTAGACAACGTTGGGCCCCGATGCTTCCCAACAGTGGAAGCGGAGAGAGCTCAGACTCTCAAAGGTTCATTTATTGTCACATACACCAATATATGGTGGAGTGAAATTCGAGTTGCCATTGCAGCACACTAATAAGAATACAACTTAACATTATAAAGGAATTTAACATAAAACATAAAAACATCCCCCCACAATGGTTCCCACTGTGAGGCAAGGCACAAAGTCCAGTCTCCATCCCCTTGTCCACCCATAGTCGGGCCTATTGAGGTCTCTGCAGGCCTACGGTGGCCCGATGTATCAGGCCCTTCTCGCCGGGTGATGGTGCTCCTGCGTCAGGAGAACCCTCTCAGTGGCTTGGGATACCTGGAACGCCGCTTCCTTGCCAGAGACCGCGGCTTCCGAAGCCAACAAAAAGATCCCAGGCTCCGTGATGTCAAAGTCAGTGCCGTTCCAACACGGAACCCACTGATACTGTGGAACCACGTGAGGCTGAGAGACCTTCTCCCCTGCAGGGACCACCACAGAAAGTCCACCGCAAGGTGGTGGCAGGAGAACCCAGGGGAGCTATAGGGCACTAGAGAAAAAATAGGTAGCAGGGATATCAACAGGATTACAGCACTGATGGGGGTACTCCAGAGGCCACGACGGGCCGAATGGCCTCCTTTTGTGTCTAGACCAAATAAACGGGAGATTGTCAATGACACTTCCACCGAGCAGGGATTATCACCTTTCAACACAGAGATCCAGGACGACAGTGAAACTAGTACAACGACTAAGGAGGGGGAGGGACGGAGAGAGAGGGTTACTTGAAGTTAGAGAAATTTATTCTTAGATTTATTGAACATGGGCACGTCTGCTGGTCCAGGCCCGTACAAAGCTTTTCAAAAAGGGGGGTGGCATGACAGGATTACAACATTTTATGTGAAATAATGTGCATGCAGCGCACATCACAAGGTGGAAGCCGCTCACATCCGGGTTCCAGGCCCCGCTTACAGGCCCTGAAAGCTCTGGGGTTTTAGATACTCTCTGGTGCATTCTGGGCCTTATTTTGGAGCATTTTTGCACCAGATTTATGTTAGGCTGTTAGGCGTCACCACACACACACCTTTAGTGAATCTTTAATGGTCCTCCTGACCTAACGACTTCACATCAAATCAACTTCAACATGAAATAGTGATGTGACTACTACATTTAGTTCAACTTCAATTTCCATCATGAAAATTGAAGTGAAACTAAATGGTGCATTTACATTACTATGATCGCTTTCAAACTAATGTATTTTACTGTCATGCTGTTTCTAATTCTAGTTCCATGATGACTCATAAACAAGATCACAAATCACATTTTGAATTCTCAAACATAACGTGATTGTGAATAATTGCGCTCCAATTTTTTTCCCTCAGAATTTTTTTTAACTCTGGAAAAAAAGGGGGTGCGATTGCACCCAACGCACCCCCCCCTTCGGACGGCCATGTGATCACCACAATGCTGTGTGCGAGCTTGGCCACGGTCCACCACGTTACACTACATTTCAAAAGCATCCTCGGTGCCACACAGCTGGGGAAATCTAAAGGAGATCCTATTCTTTCATCACCCCAGTGACCCTGGAGCACAAACCAGGCCTCCCTTAGGTGTTACAACATGACTTCAGTCAGGATCGAGTAACCGAGCATTGACAGCCAGTCGTCTCTTGACGCTATGGTCCTCTCGGCAGCTCACCACTCATCTCAGTGAGTGACCCAGTCAGGCTGAGGAAACACACTGGAGGACCAAGCTGGAACCCTCTGCACTGACTGTGGTCCTAGGCTGCACGAACAACACAGCACTGGGGACCAGGCCTTCTGCAAACCCTGGGAGTTTAAGGAGGGAGCAGCGGGCTCTACCTCACCACTGGGTCCAGTATCAGCAGGGCACTGGTTGACTGGAGCAGAGTTTTGGGGCCATGGACCACAGAAGAGGGAAGATTAGTAATGCAGGTACCTGGAGACAGCAGCGAGATCCAGCCCCACAGCTTGGCAAGGGGAGAGAACGATTCAGAGTAGGCCAAACCTGGGGGGTGGGAAAGAACAGCAAGATGTCAACAACGCAAACCTTTCTCTCAAGGTTTACAATGTTCAAAGGGCCATGTGGCCCAATGTTTGTGCTGCTTTTCACAAAAGCACCATGCAACTGATCGGCCCACGGCTCAACTGTTAGTGTGTGGGGATCGCTGATCGGTGCCGACTCGGTGGGCCGAAGGGCCTGTTTCCACACTGTATCTCTAAACTAAACTAAATGAAGGATGTCAAAAGCCTAAGATTGACACAGTTCTGGAGTACCTCAGCGGGTCAGGCCAGGCACGGAAATAGCTAGGAAAATATGGAGGGGACAGGAGGGACAGAATTCTTAGGCGGCTGCGCACGCATGCGCACACTCATACACACGCGCGAGGCTTCGGAGGCTCTATCCAGCGCTAAATGCAGCTCAACTCTGCCTGTCTCGCCGGGTTAACCTACAACCCTGCCTGGACTGACGGGACACCAGCGCTGCTTCTTGCTTCTCCGCGCTGGCTGTAAACCTGGGCCATATTACCCGCAAGCCCCGGCAGGGCTGTAGGTTAACCTGGCGGGACAGGCAAAGTTGAGCTGGGTTTAGTGACCGCTCCCGTCCGACTCCCGACGTCTCTGGCCACCTGTGGAGGGGGGGGGCACTCGGGTGGGGACGGGACACGCCGGAGATCCGGGATCGATCCTGGCTGCGGATGAGGCACAAGTCTGTGCACAGAGTGTTTTGCAAAGATTATAGAGCGGAGCTATAATCTTTGGAGTTTTGGCACGTCTCCCTCCTCCAATCACCGCACTCTATCCTCAGTCCCACCCCACCTCTGACCGACACCTCCCTCCTCCAATGATCGCGCTGAATCATCATCCCGCCCCCATTGCCTGCTGACCAACATCTCTCTCATCCAATCGGCGCCCTCGATCATCAGTCCCACCACCACTGTCTCGTGGAAAGTGGAGATTTGAAGGGTTTTAAAATTCGGATTACAAAAAATGGGGGGGGGGTGTCGACCCCCACCTCTCAAAACAGGGGGGGCGTGTGTCCCCTGGCCCCCCCGGGATTTCCACCCCTGGGGCAGGCAGCATCTCTGTCTGAAACAGGATGGGTGACGTTTTGGGTCGGGACCCTTCTTCAGACTTCAAGCCTAAGGATTGATTTAGTTTCTAGAATTACAGCAAAGAGTAATAGGTAATAAGTGATAGGAGGAGAATTAGGCCATTCAGCCCATCAAGTCTACTCCGACATTCCATCATGGCTGAACTATATCTCCCTCCTAACCCCATTCTCTTGCGTTCTCCCCGTAACCCCTGTACTAATGAAGAATCTGTCTATCTCTGCCTTACAAATATCCACTGACTTGGCCTCCACAGCCTTCAGTGGCAATTAATTCCACTGGTTTACCACCCTCTAACGAAAGAAATGTGCCGGTGCCCTGCTTCCACCCCCCGCGCTGCCCTCTCCGGACACGTACCGACGGGCTCCTGCCAGTTGCTGCTGCCGCCGAGGTGCAGAGAGCGCTGAGAGTGCTGAGAGAGCTTGGAGGCGTTGCTGATGTTGCTGATGTAGCTACTCAGGCTGTCGACTGAACTGTTAGACGGAGAACGTTTGACGCCAGGTACAGGTCCCGGCCGCTTGCTGTTCGTCCTTTTCTTGTGCAACCTGAAACGATAAAGGGCAACGATTTAGGACGGAGGCAGACCAGGACTGTGAAAGAGAAGCTAAAACGTAACGATGATAAAGGAAACTGGCCATTGTTAGCCGTTTGCTAAGTGAGAATGAGAAGCTGGTGCGACTTGGGTGGGGGAGGGATGGAGAGAGTCGCTTGTCAGAGCTGGGAAAGGGGGGGGGGGGAAGATTGTTTCACACGGGGAAGGAATATCATGACTCACTCTCTCTCCCTCTCCCCCTCCTCAAGGAACTGCAGATGCTGGTTTATTAAAAATAAGTGCTGCAGCAACTCAGTGGGTCAGGCAGCCCCTGTTCACGTTCCCTCCAACATCCCTCATGAGCCCATCAACCGAATGGCTTCATCAACAACTTATTGGCATGGCAACCCTGTCCTTGGCCTCTGGAAGATATACCCTACATCCGATCATCATCCTCCAGCTGAGATTCCAAGCAGGAAAGAAGAGGCTGTTGGAACTTTCCTTGGGCTTTTGTCAAGAACTTTTTCCTGTAGGGAAAGGTTCAGTTGGGGTTGGGGGGAGGAGGTAATGGGAGGGGGGTTTGGGAGTTGGGAGGCAGGGGTGGGGGAGGAGAGGGTAGGGGGGAGAGTTGGAGTAGTGACACACAGCTCCCTGTGTGAGGTACTAGGGTGGAGGCTGCATCTTTACTGTTAGAAAGGAGCATAGATTAGAGAGAAAAAAACGAGAGGGAGGGGGTGGGGGAAGGAGACAAGAGAGAGCTAGAGAGACATACCTGACGGGAGTCTCCTTGTAAGAGGGAGCACCGGATTTGACGGAGCTGCCGCCGCTGCTGGAGGTGTCGTTGCGGGGCTGGTAGTAGCCGTTGCCGGCCAGACGGGGACTGCGGCGAGACATCGTCACCGTAGCACCACAACCCCGAGCCTCAGCCCGAGCACGGAACGTCGAGTCTTCCGCACTAACTGTGAGCAAAGAGAAAGACAGTGTGAGGGGCAGCCCTGCACTGGGTACTGGCACCCTGCCCGCTGGCCCAGAGAGGGAGGAGGGGGAACACATTGCTGTCATCCTACACACCCTCCCTGCACATGACAGGGCACATGGTATTGGGGGTAGAGTGCTGACATGGGTAGAAAATTGGTTGGCAGACAGGAAACAAAGAGTAGGGATAATCATAAACTGTGATGTGGAGAGGATGTTTCTAGGACCTGAGGTCATAGCCTCGGAATTAAAAGACGTTCCTTTAGGAAGGAGATAAGGAGGTATTTCTTCAGTCAGAGGGTGATGAATTTGTGGAACTCATTGCCACAGAAGGTTGTGGAGGCCGTCAATGGATATTTTTAAGGCCGAGAAAGGTAGATTATTGATTGGTACAGGTGTCAGGCGTTATGGGGAGGAGATGGGGTTAGGAGAAAGAGTTAGATCAGCCATGATTGAATGGCGAAGTAGACTTGATGGGCCGAATGGCCCAATAATTCTCCTATCACTTATGAACTAATGAAACTAGGGTACTGTCCGATTCACCTCCACCAACATTGCGCACATTGGACAGTCTCTGGAACTGATGCGCTACAATGCTGAGAACTATATTCTGCACTCTGTATCTTCCCCTTTGCTCTACCTATTGAACTTGACTTGCCTTGATTGTATTTATGAATATTTTTTATCTGATTTGATTGGATAGCTTACAAAACATAGCTTTTCACTGTACGCCAGCACATGTAACAAGAATATAGCTAAACCTGAGGTACAGAAAGGATCCAGGTGCCTTGGCCCATCGAGTCCATTCTGATCATCAATCTCCCTTTCATACTAGTTCTATGTTCATAAGTTCATATGCTCGAGGAGCAGAATTGCCATTCGGCCCATCATTTACTACACCTTTCAATCATGGCTGATCTATCTTTCCCCATCATCTCCATTCTCCCGCCTTTCCCCATAACCCCAAAGGTACCTCATTTTCACATCCACTCCCTTACACACTAGGGAAAATATACAGAGGTCAATAAACCTACAAATCCGCACGTCTTTGGGACTAGATATAACTAGCTATATCAGAGGTGCTTGTGCACATGAACAGAAGAAACAAATGCTTGAACAAACCAATCCTCCCGCCCTTGTTCTTCCCCCACTGGCCTGCATAATTTCCATCCTTTTCCAGTTTCTTTGAGAAGTTCATCGGATCTGCTTCCTTCTCTGTTTCAGAACAAATCTGACTGAAAGCCAAGAAACCTAGAGGCAGCGCTGGTTGTTTCCAATCACTGTAGAGTTTAGGTACAGCGCGGAAACACACCTTCGACCCACCGAGTCCACACCGACCAACAATCCCCGCGCATTAACTCTACCCTACACACACTAGGGACAATTTTACATTTATACAAAGCCAAATAACCAACAAACCTGTATGTCTTTGGAGCTTGGGAGGAAACGGAAGATCTCGGAGAACCCCACGCGGTCTCGATGAGAACGTACAAACTCTGTAAATACAGCCTGTAGTCGGGATTGAATCTGCGCCACCGTGCCAGCCTTTTAAACCTGCACTGTCAACACAATGACTTTGTCGTCCTTACTCACGACTTCTCCTCACTCACTATCCTTTGTGATTTTACACATCTCGCCCAACCCCTCCTACTCACCCCCACCGGCCTGCCCACATGGTTTGTGTAGGAAGGAACTGCAGATGCTGGTATACACCAAAGATGGACACAAAATGCTGGAGAAACTCAGCGGGACAGGCAGCATCGCTGGAGCGAAGGAATGGATGACATTTCTGGTCGAGATCTTTCTTCAGACTGATGTCAGGGGAGTGGGAGATATCCTTATCTATACACTTATAGATTTCCTTGTCTATCCACTTCCTTATCTATGTACCTCCCACTCCCCTGATATCTGTCTGGAGAAGTGTCTAAGCCAGAATCGTCACCCACTCCTTCTCTCCAGAGATGCTGCCTGGCCTGTTGATTTACTCCAACATTTTGTGTCTATCTAAGACAATACAGGGACCAGACAATCCAACTGGAACCAAGTGGAGCTTTACAGCCCCCACCTGGCTGTGAGCCCATAAACAAGGCTTCCTCAACAGTCTAAAGGGCCTGTCCCACTTACGCAAATGTTTTTCGGCGACTGCCGGCATCCGCCATAGTCGCTGCAGGTCGCCGAAGATTTTCAACATGTTGGAAATCCAGCGGCGACCAGAAAAAGGTACGACTCTTTAGACAACTATTCACGACCATACAGGTGTCACGTGTCGACAGGTGCTGGAGCCATGGAAGGGAGAGGCTGTGCTGCAGTCTGGGGGATGGAGAGGACGAGGCTGCGGCCTAGTCCTTGCTCCAGATCCCGCTCCTCCCTCTCCCCAGGGGCCTGGAGCAGCAGCCCCCGGACCCCACACCGGCTCGAACCCCAGCCCAGGGCCCGGAGCCGTGCTCAGAGCCCAGTCTGTGTCAGTGTCCGCTCCCCAGCGCCCAAAACCCAGGCCTGGCTACAGCCCCGGGGCTCGGCCCTCACCAGGTATCTTCACCTTCCCTCTTCTTTACCCTCTCCTCCTCCCTCAATCACCTCTCCCTCCCTCAATCACCTCTCACTCCCTTCCTCCCTCCATGATTTTTAATGTAAATGAGATTCGGATTCCCTGTGTGACGTTATTGTGAATGAAAACGGGAGAATTTGAATGAAACAGATTTTGTTTAGAATTTTATGTAAATGAGATTCGGGATTCCATCGTGATGTCATTGACAGGCAGGGCAAGTGGAAGAGGCTTTAAAAGTAATTTTTGCAAAGTTTCAAATGTCAATAACTTGTACAATATTTCTTTAAAGTGTGCGGTTAGTTAATTCAGCGGTGAAGCGCCCCTGGGCTCTGACAGCGCTGCCGTGGGTCGGTGTTTAAGGGGAGGCAGTCAAGGGGGTGAGGCTGGGAACTGCCCACGTCCGCAGGGCCCCCGGCGCAGGGAGGAGCGGTCACCTGTGCGGGGCCAGGGACCGACACGACAGACAGACTCACCGAGTGATGGTCCCTGCGGGGTCCGAGCGGCAGAAGCTGCCCTGCGGCGCCGGGAACAAGGAGCGGGAGCGTGGCCACTTCAACCACTCCCCTTCTGGTCGCCGCCTGTCCTCGCCGCACCTAGAGTATAGTATAGTATATTAGATGGTGGTAGATGAGGGTAGGGTAGGGAAGGGTAGGTTAGGGTAGGGTAGAGTATAGCTGAGCTGAGCAGAGCTGAGCTGAGCAGAGCAGACACCAGACACGACCTCCTCCAACGCCGTCTGTCTGTGTCTGTGTCTGTTTCTATGTCCCGCCCCCCGGTGCCGCTGCCCATTGTCTGCATCGTTCAAAATGCTACATTCTAGAGTGTTAGTTTGTGTCACGATTCCAACCCCCGGGGGTGGGGACAGGAACCGTGACAACTGCGGCACCAACACCCCCACGTTCCAACCAGCACCACCCTCACCTCCCCTCCCTGATCCCCACCTCCACACAATAGCCTCACTCTGACTGTAAACGATGAAATAGCAGTAGCAGGATCGGTCCAAGTTCTTTGAGGATGTAACTAGGAAAATGGACAAGGGAGAGCCAGTGAATGTAGTGTACCTGGACTTTCAGAAAGCATTTGATAAGGTCCCACATAGGAGGTTAGTGGGCAAAATTAGAGCGCATGGTATTGGGGGTAGGGTACTGACATGGATAGAAAATTGGTTGGCAGACAGGAAACAAAGAGTAGGGATAAACAGGTCCCTTCCAGAATGGCAGGCAGTGACTAGTGGGGAACAGCAAGGCTCGGTGCTGGGACCGCAGCTATTTACAATATATGTTAATGATTTAGATGAAGGGATTAAAAGTACCATTAGCAAATTTGCAGATGACACAGTTTGAACTGTGAGGAGGATGCTATGAGAATGCAGGGTGACTTGGACAGGTTGAGTGAGTGGGCAGATGCAGTTTAATGTGGATAAATGTGAGGTTATCCACTTTGGTAGCAAACACAGAAAGGAATATTATTATCTAAATGGTGTCAAGTTGGGAAGGGGAAATACAGCGAGACCTGAGGGTCCTTGTTCATCAGTCACTGAAAGTAAGCATGCAGGTACAGCAGGCAGTGAAGAAAGTGAATGGCATGTTGGCCTTCATAACAAGAGGTGTTGAGTATAGGAGCAAAGAGGTCCTTCTGCAGTTGTACAGAGCTCTAGTGAGACCACACCTGGAGTATTGTGTGCAGTTTTGGTCTCCTAATTTGAGGAAGGACATTCTTGCTATTGAGGGCGTGCAGCGAAGGTTCGCCAGGTTAATTCCAGGGTTAGCGGGACTGCCATATGTTGACAGAATGAAGCGTCTGAGCTTGCATACTCTGGAGTTTAGAAGGATGAGAGGGTATCTTATTGAAACAAATAAGATTATTAAGGGTTTGGACACGCTAGAGGCAGGAAACATGTTCCCGATGTTGGGAGCGTCCAGAACCATGGGCCACAGTTTAAGAATAACGGATAAGCCATTTAG